>NC_054372.1:54360339-54660339 GCF_017654675.1 Xenopus laevis | reverse complement strand
ATATGGGGCAACTATATTTATTTGTTAGGAAAGACTGACAATTTATAGATTTTTTGATGTATTGAGGGGTATATAGGATATATTTTGATATTTCTTTGACTGTTTTTAAATCTTGATTTTATTCATATATGAATTTGATATCTATATGACTTTTTATTCCCCTCTTAGATGGAATTTAGTGTTTATCATTGAGTGTCTGGCTGGCCAGTTTTATTTGTGTGTTTAAATTGATTATTGATTGTGCAATACATGAATTAAATAAGGAACTTTATTATTGGATTATTGGGCTCATATAAATTGTTATTGTTTTTGGATCATGCATGCTGCAGCTGTAATGTTTGTAATTTTAACATTTAATCATCCCTAGCAACCAGGCAGCACTTAAGAAGTCGGTACAAGCTTAAAGGGGACCCGTCACCCAAAAAAATTATTCCAAATCTTATTTTATCACATTTGTCAAGCAAAATTAACTTTAATTACACTATATAAATTATTTGAATCTTGTTTCCTCAGTCTGGGCATTCATTATTATAGCAAGCAGGCAGGAGCCATTTTGTGGACACTGTTATTAAGACAAGCCTTAAATCATCTCAGATTCTTGTTTGTGCACCAGAATAGGGGACTCAATGTCCATCCCCATGCCCTCGCTTCACAATTAAATGGTGAAGAGAACGGGGGAATTTGAGGAGGGCAGTGACATCTAGGAAGTGCTGAATGGAAAGTGAAAGTAATTTCTTGCCCCGCCTCTATGCCTAAGGCATAGAGGAGGGGCAGACAATATTTGATTGACAGCTGAGATTTTAAAATTAGTTTACAACAGCTATGAACTCTTTAATAAAAAAAAAATATTTGGATTTCATGTTTAATTTGAAAAGGACTTTTATTATACAGTTTTTTATGTCTGGGTGACAGGTCCACTTTAAGGGCATAAAACATGCACAGAAAGATCAACAATAAAAAAATAAGAATGAAACAACAAGGAAAAGTATTTTTTTGGTAGCTGTGATCAGTAACCTCCCCCTCCCCAGGCAGATAGTATTTGGTAATATTGGACTGTGATGGAGGTGAAAGAATGCTAAAATATCACTGAAACTACTGACGGGAGTCCTGCCATAGGAATGAGTTACTTTAATGTAAAAATAAAGTTTGTGTGCACTGACGAGACTGATATTGCAAAACTGATATTTCAAAACTGACAGTTTTTTAACAAGTGGAGAAATTCAGAATTGCTCCCTTAATTGAAGTAACACCCTCCATTTTAAATGCCTGTAAATCTCCCATTTTTTAACTGTGTGATTAGGGCGTAGCCAGGGGCATAACCGGGCAGTACAACCTCCTGGAAATATACTCTGTGAGGTTATTGTCTCTGAAAATAGCATGTCTTTTTAAGTGCTCAGTACTTTACTTGTGTTATTTAAGTACTTGGAAAACTACTTCCTGGAATGATAACTTTATGTAATGGTTATTATAGAAACTCAGCACTGCATCATCTTGTCTCATTTATGTGAATCTGCACCTGTTGCTTCAGTAACTTTAGGGTATTGGCACATACTAAGAATTGTTGCCCGCTGTTGAATAACATCACTGCAAGTAAAACATATACTAATGGTGATCCGACTTAATCGAGGGATAATGCCAAGGGAGGCAATTTGAAATAACTTGATTGAATATTGGACTTGCAACAAAGCTCTGCCAGTAGCTATTCTGTTTTGTTCTGAAAAGATTGAAGCCCCTCTCTTAGCTTCCCATAACACTTCCTCAGACACAAGGGGGGCTATTTATCATGCCGTGTAAAACAGTGGAGAAAACGAAAATTACTAGTGATGTTGCACATAGCAACCAAGCAGATATTTGTTCTTGTTTTCTAACTTGTAGGTGACTGCTATGGGAACTGGTGATCTTTTTCTCGAATGTTTTACACAGTATGATAAATAGGCCCCAATGTGTACAATTGCTAGGCCAAAGATGCTGTTCACAAAGGGCTTTGTTGGGTCCTCAAAACATTAGCAATAATGTGTGGATTTGTCATGCAAGCTGTATGTCATCTTTTGCTACAAAAAAAAAAAAGACAATGGGCATGCTCAGGGTTTGGAATAATTTCCAAACCCTGTGTATAGTCTTCAGCCATGTGCCTTTATAAGGTCATGGAACTCGATGATGACTTATGATATCCTTATATTTTACAATAGGAGGTTCTTTATTCAGTAGATACTGTATATCTACTAGGGATGCACTGAATCCTTTGTGAAAGGTTCAGCCGAATATTGAACCCAATCTGAATTTACATGTGCAAATTAGGGGCAGGAAGGGTAAAAGTGGGGAAAATGTTTTACTTCCTTGTTTTTTGACAAAAGTCACGCGATTTGTCTTCCCCCCCTAATTTGCATATGCAAAATAGGATTTGGATTCGGTTCGGCCAGACACAAAGATTCGCCGAATCCAAATCCTGCTGATAAAGGCTGGCCAAATCCCGAACCAAATGCTGGATTCGGTGCATCCCTAATCTTTATATTAATTTAAAAATTATATTTTTTCCTTTTTTGCAGTAAAATTACAGCTACAAGCTGTAGAGCGGGGAGTGGTATCAATAAAGGGAATCACTGCAAATCGCTACCTTGCCATGAAGGAGGATGGAAGATTAACAGCGCTGGTGAGTAAATTCTGTATATTCTGCATACTAGTGCTGAGATAGCCCTTCTAATTCACTGGCCCACCAAGCAGAGTCACAAAAAGTGGAAGTCAGTACCAGATATGGGTGCCCAAGTACAGCATTGCTCCTGTCTCCCTCCCCATCTACCTTTGAAGTCATTCTACTTTCCTGCGCTTACTTTGCTTACTTTTGCTGCGCAGCTGCTGTTCCTCCAGCCCCCCCCCCCCCCTAGTTCCGGCCCTGATACTCAGCATATGGTAGACACAAACCAGTCTCTGGTCTTCATGATATGAATAACTTTTTTAATAAACACAATTTTTTTTTGTACATGTTTTTGTTTTAGTATGATTGTGTACAGGACAAAAGGATGTTTATTAACAATTTGTTAAACATGACATTATATCCAGTTATTATTACACGATAATTAAGGAAGCCTTCAAGTCTAAAACATCACTCATGTAAGCACTGATTCCAAGTAGAGAATATAAAATGATCAAATAAAGCCTTTGGCACATTTTCCCCACAGCTTAAAACAGAAGCCGGCTGGATAAGTTTCAGTGCACATTTATGTACAAAAGACTCTTTATTCTGTAAGGCATGAGTCCTCCGGAAGCCTTGGGGAAATATTCTACCATTTGAAAACAATTTTCCTTGATTCTTATTCCAAACACATATGAGGAAGATGAATGGGAAAGGGCCCAAATTGAAATATTAGAAGGAAAAACTAGTGTGCATTTATTTTGCTTTTTGGTTGCTAGAGTAACTAACCCTAGCAAAATAACAGCAGTTTAAATTCTAGATTAAAACACACACAAGATATATAGGAATTAAAAAGTTGCTTCAACTTCAGCTAGGGTTGCTACCTTTTCAGGAAAAAAATACCAGCCTTCCTATATTAAGGACATTGAGATAACATTGGGATTAACCACATTTTTACCAGCCAGGCCGGTAAAATACTGGCTAGGTGGCAACCTTAACTTCAGCTTGGCCTCCCCTGGAATTGTTGCTTTTGAAAAAAGGCTAAACCTTACATATGCCTTTTTTAACATAATTGCAATGCTGAAAATTGCTGAAATGCAATTTCAGGCTTGCGCTGAGCAAACTATTGATTATAGTTTTCTTTAGGAAATATCAAAGATTTGTTACTTACAGCTCTAAACAGGGCAACATTTGAAAATAAATCTCAAATCACATTTTACTTGTTGTACTCAACAAGCAAAGTCTAACACATCAGCAGTCCACTGAGCAGCCTCTATATAAACCCCTCCTTTCCCCCAGCTACGGCATTTTATCTTTTTAGATGATGAGAATCTCATTATACGAAGGCTTCTCAGTAGATTGCTCATTTTGTTTTGCATTTGCTTATTGGCGCAGGAAGTAGAACGTAACTTGATTACGGTAGCCATAAACCCTCATTTTAAGCCACTCTCCCATGGCCTCCCACATGTCTGTCTCCCACTGTAAGAGAGTGTTGTGCTACCAACAAAATGCACCATGTGCCATGGCCCTTGGTGAAATGAGGGAAGTGTCTGAAAAGTGTTATAGAAGTCCAACTTGAAGGTAAATGATGGTGATTATTGGTGACAGTAGTTATAAGTTTGTGTTTTTACATACTGTATCTGTAACCTTGTCATGAGTATTTGTAGACACTGGTAAATGACAGTGTACTCTTGTAAACCCTATTTGTAATGTCACTAGAGATGTTTGACCTGTACTATATTGGCTAAGTCAAGGGCATTACAAGTGTTGTCAACTACCAGAGAAGAACTCTCTGGCAGCAAAATGTTTGGAATAGCAATTCTCCCATTGGCTGTAGCAGAATGAGAGAAATAAGAGAATAAGAGAAATAGATAACAAAAAGTGTGAGGAAAAAAAAAAGGGACAAAAGGGGCAGGAGAGTAGATGTATATGGGTAGTGGTTTTCACAGAATGTTACAGTTAGACAAGATCAGTTGAGGATCCATCTGATTACAGTATACATTTAGACAGGATGTATAGTGCAAGTTGAAACACAAAATTATAAAGCTATTTGATGCATATTAAGGTATTTTTAATAACTAAAAAGACAAATAGAATTATAAACTGTATACAGTATTTAAATACAGGTATGAGTTCCGTTATCTGGAAACCTTTTCTCTAGAAAGTTCTGAACTACAGAAAGGGTAGATTCCATTATAATCAAATAATCCATATTTTTTAAAAAATAATTTCCCTTTTTAATAATAAAACTGTAGCTTGATCCAAACTAAAATATAATTAATCCTTATTGGAGGCAAAACCAGCCTATTGGGTGTATAGGTGTTTATAGGTGGTATAGGTGTTTCAGCCTTTGCCGTAATAAAACCTTTTAACCAGAAGTGCCGTCCTGCTGTTTACTCTTGAGATATTGGGTTTATTTAATGTTTACATGATTTTCTAGTAGTTTTAAGTTGTGAAGATCCAAATTACAGAAAAACCCATTATTTGGGAAGCCAGAGGTACAGAGGATTCTGGATAACAGGTCCCATACCTGTAGCTAGATATTTTGTCCTTTCCCTTAGTTTACATTTTGTTTCTATGTTATATATGCTATAAATATGAAAGTATTTGAAAATTATAGTTGTCCAGTAGGTATGCCATTGTGTTTCTTTTAAACTTCCTGGCTATACAGGCCTTTTGGCAGAGCTTAAACTAATGTGGCAACAGTGGCCAGGGCCCGCCCCCTCTAGTTACGTTACTGTGTGTCAATATTCCCGGACTGGGTTTTCTATTCTCTGTGCTAGCGCTGATAAATAATGGGGCATATGTACTGAGCATTGTGTTTTGTGGCAAATGAAAAGTCACTTCACGGAAAATTATTTTGTGCTCTGGCCATGCTCAGAAAACATGGGATAGACCTTATAATTTGGCAGCAAGATATAACAATGCAGACTTGAAGGCTTTCCCAGTATTTCCTGTAACAAGGAATACGTCTGGGGATATTAACGCCAATATGACTTGCCTCACAAGCTTGTAATGCTATTAAAAAAGAAAACATTATATGTTCTTTTAATAATGTTTTCTTTATTCTTACACTTGCTCTTATGTTTCTTTTATCATTGAACTTAAATCACCCCCCTCCCCAATCCTTCAAGGGATACTGTCATGGACAAACATGTTTTTTTCAAAACACAGCAGTTAATAGTGCTGCTCCAGCAGAATTCTGCACTGAAATCCATTTCTCAAAAGAGCAAACAGATTTTTTTTATATTCAATTTTGAAATCTGACATGGGGCTAGACATTTTGTCAATTTCCCAGCTGCCCCTGGTCATGTGACTTGTGCTTGCACTTTAGGAGAGAAATGCTTTCTGGCAGGCTGCTGTTTTTCCTTCTCAATGTAACTGAATGTGTCTCAGTGAGACATGGGTTTTTACTGTTGAGTGTTTTTTTAGATCTACCAGGCAGCTGTCATCTTGTGTTAGGGAGCTGCTATCTGGTTACCTTCCCATTGTTCTGTTGTTAGGCTGCTGGGGGGGAAAAGGGAGGGGGTGATATCACTCCAACTTGCAGTACAGCAGTAAAGAGTGACTGAAGTTTATCAGAGCACAAGTCACATGACTTGGGGCAGCTGGGAAATTGACAATATGTCTAGCCCCAAGTCAGATTTCAAAATTGAATATAAAAAAATCTGTTTGCTCTTTTGAGATATGGATTTCAGTGCAGAATTCTGCTGGAGCAGCGCTATTAACTGATGCATTTTGAAAAAATAAATTTTCGCATGACAGTATCCCTTTCAGTATTCCAGAGCTTTATATGGAAGTATTAAAACAGTCATGGCATTGTTTATTTCTTAGAAACCAAATGCTTAATAAGATGCCGAGTGATCTAGGTGTAACTTTGCTGAACATTGGGTTGGGCACTAGGTAATTATGTAATGGTGTGCTATGAAATGTGATGTAGAAACAGTGGGAGTTTATGGAAAGCTTTCAAGGGGGTACCAACTGCTTTACATTATGTACTTTTGAAGCACTAAAGAATGTTGGAAGACCAAATATATATTGTGTTGCATTGCACATGTTGAGCATGCAAAGTTTAACAAGACTGAAAGTAGATCAACAGGCAGAAGCTGATAAGATGATAACAGCACCCTACCATTAACCAGTGCCATGTATAAAGCTGACAGATACAGAGTAGTTAAGGGCTCCAGTTCTTAAAGGAGTGGCACCAGTTCTTAAAGGAGTATTCAACCCTTAACTTAAAAAAAACCCTACCCTACATAGATCCCCCTCCCTCCTCCCCCCAGCCTAAGTGTTACCCCGGGCAAATGCCCCTAACATTTTACTTACCCCCCTTAGGCTGGAGGGAGGAGAGTGCGTGGTCTATGTAAGGTTGGGGGTTAGGGGTTTTTAACTTTAGGGTTAAATGCTCCTTTAAGAGAGATATTAATGAACAGGAGAGAGTGCAGAAATAATGAGGATAGACTGTCAAGGTTGGGGTTGTTTTCTCTGGAGAAAAGGTACTTGCGAGGGGACATAATTACACTTTGTAAAGACATTAGAGGACATTATAGATGGGGATCTTTTCTCCCTTCAAAGAAGGGGCAGCCCTTTAGACTAGAGGGACAGGACTTTCATTTGAAGCAGAGTAGGCTGTTCTTCATGCTGAGGACAGTGAGGTTTTTATGGCAGATTCTAATAATATTCAAGGCTATTGTTATTAGGGATTCATCGAATCCTGGATTTGGTTTGAAATTCAGCCTTTTTCAGCAGGATTTCAATTCGGCCGAATCCTGCTGCCTGGCCGAACCAAATCCCAATTTGCATATGCAAATTAGGGGTGGAGAAGGAAAATACATGACTCTTTGTAACAAAACAAGGAAGTAAAAAACGTTTCCCCTTTCCACCCCTAATTTGCATATACAAATTAGGATTCAGTTCGGTCAAATGCTTTGCGAAGGATTCAGGGCTTCGGCTGATTCCAAAAAGTGGATTCAGCGCATCCCTAATTGTGATCTTAAAGATCTACAGCTAGTACAGAGTGGATACCATCAACTAATGAGCTTTTTTTTTTACATACAATGGTTCAGTCTTGGTAAAGAAAGGTTTTAATGTGAGCAAAGAAAGCCCTGCCAAGAAAGGTGACAAAACATTAATGGGTTATGTAATATAAGTGGTTGGTTGCTATAGGTTACTGCACCTGGGCAAACTTAATAAAAGTACCTTTTATTACATTTGGGTGTAAGTATGGCATTTTGAAAGGGGTGAACTTTATTGACTTGTGCTATTTCGCTATGTCATGGTGGTGCTAAGGAGACCAGATATATTATGACTAAACTACTACTGCTACGATATGCAGTATGTGTAGTAGAAATCCTATCCACAACTGATGAGTCCTAATGTGTAGTTACTGCTTAGGTAGAGGCTTGGTCATCCCTGTTTCTTCTTTTGCTACACAAATAGGGGTGCAAAGGTTCAGATAGAAGTCACATTAAAGCTTGTGTTTGTCTTCTACTTTGGGCAAATGACAATCCAGGCATGTCCAAAGTCCAGCCCGCGGGCCAATTGCGACCCGTTTTAAAATTTACACTGGCCCTCAGCCTCCATCATGAAATTAATAATAATGTGGCCCGCTAGCACAGTGCGATTAGGAATTGCGGAGCCGTAGCAGCAATATTTGGGCACATGATTAGTGAAATGATCGTCCATACTGCTGCCTGTGTGCTGAAGGTGTTAGCAATACTTCTTTAGGGCTGAAGGTGCCAGTACAGTAAAGACGTATGCCAGTCACTATATGCCAGTACGTGTCTATTGCTAACACCTTCAGCACACAGGCAGCAGTATAGACGATCATTTCACTAATCATGTGCCCAAATATTGCAGCTACGGCAACGTGATTCCTTGTTTAAATGAGGGACGGAAAATAAGTCCAAACAGAATCCACTTCTCCACTTCCTAAACGCTGTGTACACGTCCATCTCCAGGAGTGAATGATCCTCATCGCAAGCTAGAGATGTCAGGCTGAATGTTCGGCCCCCACACATTTTCACCTCACCAAATCTGGCCCTCATTGCAAAAAGTTTGGACACCCCTGACTTAATCCCCCTTACACCAACACACCTGAGCAGTAATATACTCCGCACAAGCTTTGTTTAGAAGCACTTATACAGGCCCGGATTTGTGGAGAGGCCACCAAGGCCCAGGCCTAGGTTGGCAGGACTTTAGGGGGCAGCATGTTGCCCAACTACACCCACATTGGTTCAGAAACACTGGGGATTCGCAGGATATACGACAGTGGTTTAAATTTCCTGTGCACCAATCTCCATTGCTCTGGTCCCGATAAAAATTTGAGTGAATAAAAGGGAGGGGGGGACAGGGGCGACAAACGACAGCAGGCCTAGGGGCGCCCGGTATGTAAATCCGGCCCTGCAATTATAGTAATATAGGCTTAACAATTCCAGGCACTCCAATTGCTTTTCTGTTACAGTTTACAGAGTAGCACAGCACAAGCTAGAGGAGCTACTGGTAGTATATGAAAGGCCATGCGGATATTTTTCCAGCAGCACTTGCTACTCCTGTCATTATATTTGCAATCAGCGGGCACTGTCAGTCTCGTAATAAGCTTTAATAAAGAAAGAGGAAACTATACTGTTTTCATTTATTGCAGTTTTGTAACCCCCAACGCTATATTTCTAATGGATCCAATATTTCTTCAATAACAAATCACATGCCTGGGGTTTCTCTGGCAATTCAATGTGTTCTATCCAGCACATAAATATAAGCCACACGGAAAAAGCTGTCATTTGTGGATTGAATGTATCTATGTAGAGCAAAAGCCAGGACGCTGAATGCATTCATACTACTTTTTCCGCTTGGGCTCCGATTGACTTCCATGCTGTCAGGAAATTAAACAGTGATTGACTAATTCTAGAATATGATTATAAAATGTAGACTTGTCAATCATATAGTGAAGCACTGCATATGTTTAGAATTAAATCTACCTTCTCCAGAGAATCATTTGAAGTATTAGGTATCATACCTAATTAGTATTATATTTTAGACAGGCCTCTAGACTGATATGTGAATGTAAATACATATTTATTAGGTTTGCAGAACACCCCCAGAGATGTTTCTTGCTGATTCAAGTACTGTTGTTTGCCAGAAGATACTTAAATTGCCCATTATTTTGAAACCAGAGTCCAGGCTGAAATGGCACACCCAACATACTCTTGCTATGGCCCTAATTATGTAATCTTTCTTTATGATGCCTAACTTTGGCATGTGTCGGCATAAACCATTCTGGGCAGTAAAGCACCAGGCAGATAGCAACTAGTGATTGGCAGGTCAGAAAGTGTTCAACCCAAACACAACCATAACACACTACTTCCCAAAACACACTCAAACCATCCTGAAGTCCTCTTCTACTTTAGGGCCTGGCATTTCTCGCCTGATGATTCATAAATGGGCAGATCAGCTATTATAGGAGAGGGGGCAGGACATCACCAATGTGCCAGGGATATGCTTGGAGTTTGACTTGCCACCCGCCCAAACTTGCAACGGAGGTTCTCTTTCTCTGCTGATCCTGCAGGTAAACCCAAAGGTCCATTGGGTTTCAGGCTCACCCCACCCATCACTAGTAGCAATCATAGTTCCAAAAACACCCTACCTCATAGTATATAAAATGTTTTATGTGGTCCTCATCCAACTTTTCAAACCTGTCCACTAGATTTCTAGTCAATTTTTTTGCCTGGATATTTATTAGGGAGGCCATTGGGGAGTGACCCATACAAAGGCTGCAAACTAGGTCTAAAGGAACCAAATCAGCATCTTAAGAAGCCTTACCAGGGACCTATAAAGAGGTAAAATTATGTTTTTCTCAAGTTAATGTAATTTAATTTATGTAAGATAGTTGTTATCCACAAAAATCCTTAGATCCTTTTCAGTGAACTAGCATTTATTATTTCAACCAAAGTACATAACCTTGCAGGTATGCCAGTTTCCCATTTTAATGAAATTGGTCTTCAAAGTGGCAGCATTCTGCATGGAACTTATAGTTTCCCACAGTTTAGTATCATCAGTAAAAAAAAAAAAAGACACAGATTTCATTGCCTATCCCATTTATGAGCAAATTAAAACAGCCTTAGGACAGACGCCTGCAGTACACCACTTACAACAGTGGTCCAATTAAAAATACTTTTCTTTGGTATCTCTATGCTTCAGCCAGGTCTTTATCCAAACACAAATATTACGTTCTAGGGCAATGCATTAGGATATAGTCCTTGCAGTCTTGGTTAACCCCCATCATTCTTTTTACTCATCACATCTGTTTTTACATTCAAATTCCAAGTCTTATCTTAAGTCTGCAAATTGCCATTATTCCCGCAATAGCCACTATATCATATGCAGTTCCCCGAAGTTGTGCCTGAATCAGACTCCTTTCTGCTCATTACCCTGTGATTGAACTTTAGATCTCTGGGGAGTAATTTCTTTTGAAAGTTACTTTTACAGTAAAAAAATGTTTGGTTTTCAGCTTTTTGAAATTGATCTGCTATCATTTTGAGAAATAATTATATTTTCACATTGTTTTAAAATTATTTTAAAATTCTTAGATGCAGGCTGTTTTGTTAATTTTAACATATACTGTAACTGAAAGATTTACGGGTATGGGACCACTGTTCCCTCTAAGCTGTGTTGGCGCACACATTTTGACAGCAGAGCAAACAATAAATTGTGGTGCACACAAAGAATTTTGTGTGAAAAAGATTTTTTTTTTTTTGATTTGCACTCACCAGATTCTAAAAACTGCACACAAAAGAATTTTTTTGTGCACACGGCCAAGAAGAAATTAGAGGGAAAATTGTATGGGACCCATTATCTGGAAATCCGTTATCCAGAAAGTTCCAAAATATGGAAAGGCCCTCTCTCATAGACTCTTTTTTATCCAAATAATACAATTGTTTCAAATGATTTCCTTTTTCTCTGTAATAAAAAAAATAACCTTGTACTTAATCCATACTAAAATATAATTAATCCTTATTGGAAGCACAACCAGCCTAATGGGTTTATTTAATGTTTAAATGATTTTCTAGTAGACTTAAGGTATGAAGATTCAAATTACGAAAAGATCTGCAAAAACCCCAGATCCCGAGCATTCTTGATAACAGGTCCCATACCCGTACTAACAAATTATGGAACCAAGCTTATCAGGCTATGTAACCTTGCATACATTTATAAAAATCATTATACAAAATTTTTTAAATGTCTGGCAAAATTGCGATCACTAAATGGCCGATTTACTAACATTTATGCTAAAATATTAAGTAAATTGTGCTCAAATTAGAGCTCCACATTGCCTGTCTACTTCAATATTAGGTGTGGCACAGTGGTTAGTATTGCTGGTATCTAAAGTTCAATTTTGGCAAGACTCGTGTGGCTTTTGTATGTTCATTTGACTTTTACATAGGTTTCCTAGGCATGCTCCAATTTTCTCCAGCAGCCTTCTGCTAAGTCATTGAATTCTAATTAAATTTGCCCAGTGGTAGGGATACTAGACTGTAAAGACTACTATTACTAAGGATTGATGTATAAGAAACAACATTCTTTGAAAAATACATTTATAGATAATACTCAGGGAGCATGCTTTATTTTATAATCTGGCCCTCAAGGTACACCTTACATTTGCACAGCCTGTCCTACCCTTTTGCATGAGAAATACAGTATAGGACTAGAGGTGTATTAACTGTACCTGACTGTCACCAGAGTATAAGAGAAATACAAGGGTTGTACACCCTTCTTGCGAGTTTACTGTATATGTGTATTATAGAGCTTTTTCCTGATTAAAATAATCATTTGGGAGATGATTTATTCACAAGTTTACTGCAATTGAAAGGGCTGATAGTGTGTTGCTTGTCTTGAAGAGCCTTGGGCAACTGGCCCACCTGGGTAAAAAGTTTTTCAAGACAAACATAATGGCAGTTTAATAAGAGATTTGTATTTCCCTCAAACAAAAACATACATTAAAAAGGCATTTGACAATTTGTGTAGAATCTTTGCAATTCTACAAATTATTTCTTCATCTTTCTTTGCAGATGTGTGATAGTATGTGTTAAGAATGTCAGTGATATGTTTGGCTAGACAGTGATGCAACTATGACAGGGTGTTGGCTTTGGGAGGGAGTTTTCCATATCCAAGGTGAGCCGCTAGACTTTAGGAAATATGGCAAGTGTTTCCTCTATCTGCACTATGAAAACTTCCATTAACCCACTCCATTCTATTTTACACATATCCATGCAAAGGCAGCACTTTCATGACATCCCACTTTTGGGTTCTAGTGAGCCGTAATTTTAAGATCAGTAAGAATTAAGTCAGAATTATTAATGGGCGAATTAAGTCGCCAGGCACGAATTCGCTGCGGATTTCCGTGTTTCATACCAGTGAATAAATTTGCGAAACTGCGGCGAAAATTTACTTTTGCCCAAAAGTTATCTTTAAAAAGGGCTCCCTATAGATCTCATATGGTCCCTGTCCAAGTTTCAAATGAGGGGTGGGAGTATTCTATAGGCCCCTGCCAGAAGCACAGTAGGAGGGGAACAGCCAAACACTGTCCTGCAGTCACACAAGCAAAGACAAACTTAAGTTCCCTATCAGGTCCTGCTAGTTGCTGATTGGTTCCCATCCTACAGTGCCGCCGGCTCCCCTGCACAGCCTGGAAAAGGAGGCAGCAGCAAGTGGAACAGATGGGAGGGACTAGTAGGAATTTGTAGTTATTTTCAATAAAGTAACCAGAAGCACAACTTCTATATCTTCCTTCTCTATCTAAAAGAGTTAAATGCACTGGTACATTCTTGTTTTTTTACATAATATGTTTCCTTTAAGGACATGGTAAAAATTAAACATGGAGAGATCTTGAGACAACTTAACTTAACTTAACAATTTAAGGGGGGGAGGCACGATGCTGCAGGTGAAATCTGCCTATTCAGATTTTTGTCTTAGTTAATCTGGGCTAGTGCATATTGCTCATGATACTGTGCATGCCAGGTAGCCATTTTACATTTGAGCAGTAGATTACATTCATAGGAACATTGCCAAACTTCTGCACATTTAGTCTGGTTTACAAAACCGGAGACATTCTCTCAGAATGTGAATGTTCTATACATTGTTTATGTATTCTCCAGAATTAGTAAAGTGAATCACCTTTTTGCTACCTCGCACAAAGGCTCCAGTGAGGCAAAGATCCATATTTTTTTGCTTACAGTTAGTTGTCTAGTTCACTGCACCATTTTCATTTTACAGTGATTTATTTTAACATTGACAGAATTGAATGTTTGAAATTAGTAACACTTCCATTTTTTTTTGTTTTTTTCAGAAGTGTATAACAGATGAATGCTTCTTTTTTGAACGACTGGAAGCGAATAACTACAACACTTACCGGTCTCAGAAATACAGCAGCTGTTATGTGGCACTGAAGCGAACTGGGCAGTACAAAAATGGATCGAGCACTGGACCGGGACAAAAAGCTATTTTATTTCTCCCAATGACAGCAAAGAGATGATCTGAAATGGCCAATTTTTTTTTAGGTCATAAGAATCCCTTTTATA
Organism: Xenopus laevis; assembly: GCF_017654675.1. Lineage (NCBI taxonomy): Eukaryota > Metazoa > Chordata > Amphibia > Anura > Pipidae > Xenopus > Xenopus laevis. The sequence continues at coordinate 54,646,137 of NC_054372.1, read as the reverse complement.
TTTGTAATATTAAATGTGAGGCTGAGGTACAGCATTGGTATAATGTATATTTGTGCAGGCTCTTGAGCCAGTATTTGAGAGTAATGAAACAATAGTTCACTCAGTATTTAATCTACATGTTAATATATTGAATATTATACATGTATTTCGAAGTGTCTGGAATATTTACATGAAAATTCCGTAAAATACTATAAAATTAAAGTACCTGAGTAGAAGGAGAATTAAAATGTGAATCTTATAAATTGGTGGCACTAAATAGGTCTCTGGTAGTGCTTTATGGTAAAGTAAATAAGAAAAAGCCCCCAGTAAACAGCTGGGAATGTCCTCATGGTTAGGTCAACCAGATGGAAGCCTTCGTCATACCCATAGAGTAGGAATTTAGCAACTCTGCTTTGTGATTATGGTTGTATTACTACAATAGGCAAGTTCTAGAAGATCCACCCATTCACACTTCAAGCATTCCTGATGGCAGAAGTTTATAACGTATGACATTGGCTTTAGGCGAGAAATCATGTACATCAGACTTTCCAAATACCCCAGGCTTCTGCCTTATGCTTAAGGACTTAAATTGCAAATGAAAACCAGTCTCTACGATAACTTCCCTAACTGCTGTAGCTCCCACAATGGAAAGAAAAGAACACCATTTGCTTCAAGTATAGCAGCTTTCCAAAATGTTTAGTGTTGCTTCCAAAACAGGATACAGACTGTTGCTCACACTAAGTACTAAGTATATAGTACTACATTAGTACCAATTCATTCTTAGTTTTACCATTTGTCAACAGCATTTTACAGTTCCGTGCACCAGGGGACACAATTCCTATAAACCTGATTATTCTGAGCAAGACTCAAACATTACATTACAAACTTTATTTTAAAATAAAGTAGAACTCAGCAAAAAATAATTGCAAAAAACAAATACTGAATTTCAGGTTAAAAATCTTACAAGGATACATACATAATACTGTATCAGAAGGAAGCTTGTAGCGGATTTCAAAAGTGAAAAATGAGTGAAAAGTATATTACTACATGGCTCTTACATTACTGTTCTTTTTGCATGCTTCGTAGTACAGGTATGGGATACATGATCCAAAAACCCATTATCCAGAAAGCTCTGAATTACAGGAAGGTCATCTCCCATAAACTCCATTATAATCAGGTAATTCACATTTTTAAAAATTATTTCCCTTTTCTCTGTAATGCTAGAAAGATACCTTGCATATGATCCAAACTGAGATATAATTAATCCTTATTGGAGACAAAAATTCTATTGGGTTTATTTAATGTTTCAATGTTTTTTTTTTAAGTAAATTTAAGGTATAGTGATGCAAATTACGAAAAGATCCCTTATCTGGAAAACTACAGGTCCCGATCATTTTGGATAATGGGTCCCATACACCACTACTGAGCTACCATGCAAACATCTATCACTTAATGGTGACAACTATATTTAATAAAAGGCTGTGCGTTGTATGTGGCCCTATGGGGGATTTTTATGGCCCTTATTCTGTTTAACATGAAATGCTCATTATAGTATAATTTGGCCCAGAGCATGTGGTATGAGAAATTATCAGTTTACTACTATTAAAAGTTAAACAGCACTGATTGAAAGCACAAGGACTCCCTCCCCTCAAAACACAAAGCCTATACGCTGGATATAAAGCAAACCGATAATGGTGGCCGGTAATCTCATTTCACTACAGTCTAATGCCAGGTATGGAAGGAAGTGGGCAACCTATGAGTGAGAAACCTTGTTGGGGTTGGGAAAGAAGAAGAAGTATCTAGGCAAGGGGGGTACGTTTTGGTAGGGTTTCCTTGTTTGGTAGTTGTTCCTTTTTTCCTTTACTGAAAAAGAAAGCTCATTCTGCAATTTCACTTGGAGCTGAACAATTTTATGTTGACATGATACAAGAAGTAGCAGAAATGTAAATTTAATAAAATAGACTTTTACTTAAATTAGGATTACTGTTATAAGGAAGGTATACCGCTTTACCTTAGTCTGTGTGCTGTTGGGTGAATTGAATTATATTCATCTATAAAAGCAACATAAAAATCCTCAGAGAACCATGAAAAAATGCTTACATTTTGGATAACAAGGAATAAGATTAATAAAATATATATTTATTTCCATAAAAAATATGAATGAATGAATGAAAACAATTTTAACACCTACCTATATCTTGCCCTTGATCAGAAAGCCCTCCAGGAAACTTCAATGCGTTTACTGTCTGTAATTTTAAAAAAAAAGAAAAAGGTCAGTCCTCTGTATTAAAATGATTACATAACATTTTGAAAAACATTTCTCTTACATTAGGACCGCAACGATACTTGTCACTTTCATATATATATATATACATACATACATACAATCCAAAAGTCCTTAACGCACACCGTTATATATATCTCTAACTGGGTTGATACCTGGGTGCTATCTTTACTGGCAAAATTATCCAAATAGCAAAGAAAAAGATGCACCCCAGGGTTTGTATACAAAAAGTTAAAACTCCATATTTATTGGTTTACATTAAAAAATCGGCCAACGTTACGGTCTGCTCCTAAGACCTTTATCAAGTCTTGATAAAGGTCTTAGGAGCAGACTGTAACGTTGGCTGATTTTTTAATGTAAACCAATAAATATGGAGTTTTAACTTTTTATATACAAACCCTGGTGTGCAACTTTTTCTTTGCTGTTTACATAATAATTATATAAAAAATAAAAATAATTTTCTTTGATTACATAATGCAAATCCCTCTGTCTAAAAAGTCATCTATGTAAAAAGAGGTTCATGCCGCACCATCCACACTCCCCAATGTGGCATTGAACAACTTATGACTGAACAAGAAGATAATACCATGTGTCTGCTGCAAAAGTTGTAAAGCAAAACATTCAGCACAGTTATTGCTGAGTTACAATGCAGTATGGATTACTATGGCCACAGAGAACTTCCAAATATAAATTTTTATGTTAACCTTCACCAATAACTGTAATGTGTCACATACTGAGGCACAATTAATTAACTCTTATCCAGTACTGATGTTCTATTACAACAATGCTGCTAGCCATAGAGATACTTGTAACTCGCACAAGCTGCTATCTCAAAGTAGTATCAGGACTTTTATTAGATATTTTATCACCAAGACATTTTACTATAAAATGATTTAATCCTCTGCACAGATGTTAATGAGTTCTTTTGGCCACTGAAATCAGTGATGTATTTATATTTGTACTTAAAATGTATTTCATGCAATAAATATAATAAAAACAATCTGAATCTGTCAGCTGTAATGGTTTATTTTTTCAAGTAAGCAATAATCAAGAAATGTATATGAGCTATTATTGTGAATAGGAGTATATGTATACAAATAACAGTGGTAAAGAAAACCACCTCCAAATGAGGGCTGTTTAGGCATGTTCGGTATTTTTCTCTAATATCTATGAAATGCTAGTTTCAAAATAGAAAACTACTGTGGGCCTCTAACATTTATAACCAGGGCCGCCATTAGAAATCACGGGGCCCCGTACAACAAATTTTTTGGGGCCCCCTGAGCCCCGCTCACCCAGGCCCCACCCCAGAGTTAAAACAGTGAATGTAAAATTGATGAGAGTGCAATTCTAAGCACTTTTGTAATGTACATTCATTATTTATTTATTTTTTTTAATTCTGAGATATTACAATACCCAGCATGCAATGGGACTGACTTGTGTAGAAGATGGGAGTTAACAGATTTTGGGGTCTGTACCCGTCTAAAGCATTCTGGCATTTTCTGGTGAGTTTCCTTAATTCCAGACAATTTTGGGCAAAAATTTGCTGGCCACTAAAATGTCTGTAGGTTGACCTATTTTACCAATATTTATATATATAATTGTATATATATAAGGGCACCTATACTTCCTGGCCCCCCTCTGTAGTTACGCCCCTGGTGACGGGCGAATCTGTCTCATTTTGCTTCATGGAAAATTTTGAAAAAGGCAAATTGTCATATATATTCATTTATTTTTTAATTTTTTTTCACTGCACATATTGTGCTATTTTTGGGCTACTTTTGAAGTGCCTCTTGGCTAGTTTTGTAGCTGACTTTGGCTAGTTTTGGAAATTAGACCTGGTAACCCTGTTCTTCTCTCACTGTAGCTTTGTCCTGACCAAATTAGCTGGAAGGCCACAACCCAGGATCCCATTGGCTACTGGTACCTTGTGCACTTTCCCTACAGGGAACAACAGGAATCAACTTCCAGCAAACTGCAGTGTCTTCCTCTGCAGCTTAGTGACAGCTTCTCTTTCTGGCTGATCACTAAACTGGCTGCAACATAACACTCCCAGTCTTCCAGCACAGTCCTCCTTGCTGGTTCATCCCCCCTCCTCCTTCCTTCCGGTTCTCTGGGCTGGGATCCTATTGGCTGTCTCTATGCACTTCCTGTAGCAAGGGCTTGTTGGAAATGGAGTTCTTAAAGGAAAACTATACCCCCCAAACAATGAAAGTCTCTATAAAAAGATATTGCATAAAACAGCTCATATGTAAAACCCTGCTTCATGTAAATAAACCATTTTCATAATAATATACTTTTGTAGTAGTATGTGCCATTGGGTAATCATAAATAGAAAATTGCCATTTTAAAAAATAAGGGCCGCCCCCTGGGATCGTAGGATTCACTGTACTCACAAACATACCAACAAATCATACATGTTAGCTCACATGAGCCAATTAACAGACAGAGTTGCGTCTTTTGCTTCCACACTTCTTCCTGTTACAGTTACAGTTGCAGTATTTCTGGTCAGGTGATCTCTGAAACGGCACAGAGATCATCACGAAATGGTGGCTCAAGGCAAGAGATGTAAAAGGGCAATATTTACTTATATATATATATATTCCAGTTTGGTAAGATTCTTTAATATGCCACTTAATATGAGATGAACTATCTGTTGCTTAAGTGTTCATTTTGGGGGTATAGTTTTCCTTTAACCCCAAGCAACAGTTCTGCCTTCAGAAATATCAAATGTTTGCAGTCTCTGTTTTATGAAATCAGGCAGTGTCGGACTGGCCTGGCGGGACACCGGGAAAAAAACCTGTTGGGCCCTGACACTCATGGGCCCCTGCCGGGCCAGACCCCCCCCTCTCCTGATATTCGGAATTGTACAAAAAAAAATTCGGCTCCATGTATGTGCACCAATCGGAGTAGTTTGCACATGTGTGGCACTCAAGAATGGCACATAACAGTTATTTGTAATACGATTAAAAAGAGCCCTCGGCCTGCCGCCAATCCCCTTCAACTTACCTTTTTTTTTGTTTCTTCTAGCGTCCGTGGTGTCCGTGGCCCGCCCCTTTTGAAGTCACGCCCCGCCCCTTTTGACATCACGCCCCGCCCTTTTTGACATCATGCCCGCCCTTTGTGTCCCCGCCCCCCAGCAGCCGGTAAATTTTTTTAAAAAAAGGTGGCAACCCTAATCACAGTAGGGGGGGGCCGAAGGGGGCCCTGGACAGCAGTCCCGGTGGGCCCCAGGCCCCCCAGCCCGACCCTGAAATCAGGTGAATTAGTAGCTAAATTTTTGAGTTATTTAGCTTTTTATTCAGCAGCTCTCCAGTTTACAATTTCAGCAATCTGGTTGCTAGGGTCTAAATTACCCTAGCAACCATGCATTGATTTGAATTATAGGCTGAACTATGAATAGGAGAGGGCCTGAACAGAAAGATGAGTAATCAAGTAGCAATACCGATACATTTGTCACTTTACAGAGCATTTGTTTGGAAGTTGGTAAGTATCAGAAGAAGAAGAAGGCAAATACTTCAAAAACTATGAAAAATAAATAATGAAGACCAATTGAAAAGTTGCTTAGAATTGGCATTCTATAACATACTAAAAGTTAACTTAAAGGTGGCCCACCCTTTTAAGTGGTTGAAACACTGCTTAGGGGTTATTCCTAGCAACCTCCTGCCAGGTCTATGCTGTGACAGTACCTCTTTAAAGGAACAGTAACATCAAAAAATGAAAGTGTTTTAAAGTAATGAAAATATAATGTAGTGTTGCCCTGCACTGGTAAAACTGATATGTTTGCTTCAGAAACACTACTATAGTTCATATAAACCAGCTGCTGTGTAGCAATGGCGGAAATTGAAAAACAGCTATATGGCACAGGTTAACTAATGGATAAAAGATAACACCATTAGACAGACAGAGCTTATTTGCTATCTGCAGTGTAACCTGAGACTTTTCTCCTTTGAATGGCTGCCCCCATTGCTACACAGCAGCTTATTTATATAAACAATAGTAGCGTTTCTTAAGCAAACACAGCACTTTTACCAGTGCAGGGTAACACTGCATTATATTTTCATTACTTTAAAACACTTTTTTTTTTTTTGATGTTACTGTTCCTTTAATTTGTCTGGGTTTGGATCTGCAGTTTTGAAGAATTTTCACTAATTTTCTTCAGTATTCATGCACCCCGAGGATGTTCCGTTTGTTTCTTTGTTTTTGCCGAGCTATTGCATAGCTGTTTTTAATTAGTGCTTGAGATCATTGTTCTGTTTAAGGGTGAAATCTTCCCCTACAGCCAAGAATGAAATAATAGGTCTCTCCCATCTCCTGCCAAACAAAGGCACTGCATGATAAAAAACAGACTGCATTGTCACACTTGCGGATATTAAAAATAAATAAATAAATAAAAAAATAGGCAAAATAAATATCATATTTATAATACCCCAGTTTTGTTTTTTCACGTTCATTTACAACATTCATTCACATTCACAGCGGTCCTAGAAATATTGTATTACAAAGAGTGGCTGTGTTTCTAACTGTGTGTTTGTTTAAAGTCAGACTAATGAATACAACAAATCTATTATTTTACTCCACTCTAGGTACCACATTGAAGGCAATAGGACAAATTCAGCTGTGGAGTGAAAAAAAGGTTTAAAATGCAAAAAATCAAGGCCCATTTCAAGCTGGATTTTTTTCAAACATTTTTTTATTCCAAATTTCTTCAGAAATTCTAATAAATTATTGGGCTATATTAATACACATGCTTTTACACAGAATACTTTGACAGTAAAGTGTTTTTTTACACACCTTTACAAATATTCTGCTCAGTGTGCCTTCCTGGGAAATAAACAAATACCACTGGCTGCTTAAATAACTGACAGTTACAAAGCCCAACACGCAAAACAGCAACAGACCATATTACACAAAACGAACTTACGTTTTTCAGATATAAACTGAAGTTTTGAAACAGGTTCCTGCTGTGGCTAAATTACAAATGCGAGGCTCTAGTTTAAGTTTGGCCCTTTGTGTTTAAAGCTAAACTGACCACATATCTGTTAATATTATGTGTGGCTGTCTTTATAATTAGGGTAGTGCTTCCATTTTCATGTATGGATTGTTAAAGGCTTATGCTTTGTCCAAGCACAATTGCTTATTTAAAGGGGAATCTATACCTCTGATTTTTGCAGGTCTATAAAACACAATATATCATATTATAACCTTGTTAGGAAAAACAGGTTTAGGTCTCCTTTATTTAATATGCATGATAGTGTTAGCATCTATTCATAACAATTACCTCCTAGACACAGTAACCTCTTGTTGGCAAAAATGATCACATATACAGGCCAACATATTCTCAAACACTGTACAATTAAAGGGTGCATACATTAAGGGGCAGATTTATTAAGGGTCAAATTGAAGATTTAAATTTGAATTCTCAAATTTTTTTTATGGTCAAAACTGTCAAATTTGACTAGGTAATTATCCAAACTCGATTTTAGTTTTTTTTTAAAAATTTGAATTTCGAGCTTTATCATACTCTGGCCCTTTAAGAATTTGAATTTGACTATTAGCCACCTAAAACCTGCTGAATTACTGTCCAGGGGTCAATTTGGAGTTGTTTGTAGCATTTCCGAAAAAGAACTCAATCGCGTTTGATTTAATCAAATTGAATTTGATTCATAGTTTTCGGGTCATTTAAATTCGCCGACTTTTACAAATTCAATTTTTTAAATAAATCGCAAGTCGAATTTCAAATACATCCGAATTTAGGGGGGTTTAAAAAAAAAACTCCCATGAATTCAAAATTCCTTGATAAATGTGCCTCTAAATATACAGATAAATATTATCAAACTGATTATTCAGATTAGAAAAACTGTGAATCTGTGAATTTGGGCAGTGGGCGGGGTGGATAATGTATGGGGTGGGCCACTGATGTCGAGAGAGGGGATGGTGAGGTCTGGGGGGAAGGATCTGATGAGGTCAGGGGGAAGGAGCTGATGACATAGCAAATGTAGTGTAGATTCTTTGTGTTCTGCTTTGTGAAATGTAAATCCTTCAGAGGCAGCAACAGATTATTATTGCAGAAACATTGGGGTGATTCTCATTTTTGGCCAGTTTATCCGCTTCCTTATACACCATTTCCTTTGTTTGCATTGTGGTGGTATGTATTTGAACTTTGAATGGTTTGCACTGATATGCACAGTACCATTACTGTGGTATTGCAAATCTCTAAATAAATAAATATTTGCTTTTGTAATACCACCGAGTGTACAGCCCATTATAACAAAAATAAAGGGGTAGACTAGGGTTGCCATTCGGCCAGCCTAGCCTGTAAAATACCAGTCTAGGCCGGGCCACAGATTTACTGGAAATACTGTATTTGCCGGTAAATTTGTAATAATCAGTCAATCCACCCCCCAGCCTGCCTCAAATCTGCACATTTTTGCCTGTCCTAGCTCCTATACCGGTACTTACCTAATCCTCAGCCAATTCCACTCTTCATGACATGCTCTGGCCCCTCAATGTCACACCCCCGCCCCTTATGGACCCACCCAGGCCAGTATAATTCAGCTAAGAAGGCAGCAACCCTATATGGGGCCCCACAATTTTGTATGGCAACCCTGACCAAGATGTGTTTTCCGGAGAAAAAAAAAAAAGGTTTACAAGTCAAATATAATTATACATTTAATAGTTAAAGAACACAACATAACAGAGACTAATTATGAATTTAAATATGTGGTTCATTTTTTTTAATATTGGCCTTCCTGTACTGGCTCTCTCCAGCTTTCAAATAGAGGTTACTGACCCATCTAAAAAAACAAATGCTCTGTAAGGCTATAACATAGAATGTATAGCACTGCTCACAAGAAGAGCTCTAGTTATACAGCTGAATGAAATTGAAAGTCCAATTACAAAGCCAACTTGCACATTGCACGTTCCCATTCCGAGTGCCACTTGCCATGTAACCATCACCCAAATGCGGCTTCCCCTAAGTTGTGCGAGGGCTCCAGTGGAACTGTTACTCCCCCGAACTAGTCTACCTTGCCCCGTACTTCTATACTGGGCCAGGCCAGGCTGACGTTCTTCGCCCTTGTCCCCTCCCCTTTATTCGTGCAAATTTTCATCATCGGACCAACGCAATGGGGATTGGACAGGAAATTTAAAAAATCATTGTATCTCCAGCGCATCCCCAGTGTTTTTGAGCCAATGGGTGTGGTTGGGCAGCATGCCGCCCCCCTAAAATCCAGCCGCCCTAGGCCCGGGCCTTGGTGGCCTTTCCATAAATCCGGGCCTGGCTGCGAACAAAAATACCAAACTCTAAACCCATGAATCCCATAAAGGAACCAAATGCCCAGGTGATGCATCTTTCACAGACACAGAGTAACTAAAGCAAGTTAATTGCCACCCAATAACATGGTACAATAAAACACCCCCTCCCCATGACGCCATCATTACTATGGATAGTCTGTAAGAAATATGGCGCTTCAGCCGAGACGTCTGAATCCCCGGAAAGATGAAAATTGTCAATACAGAGAACAGTACAGAACAACTGGAGCGCTGCATTATGCTGCCGACCAACATCAGAATGAGAAGTCCTTCAGTTACCTAAAATGCTAAGTTTGCCAAAGTCTAGTGTAGGGACCCAAAGGGTTAATGTGCCCCTACAGCTTTAATTCCTTTTACTTCCTGATCTCCATAGTTGCTGGGGCGAGGCTCCTGTAGTTAGAGATACTTTGCACAGATATGCTATTGGCCAGGAGGCACTGTGACCACATCCTGTCACACTCTGGTGATAAGGGGTGAATGGGGAGCCTGGATGCAGCAAGGCCCAGAAGAGCCATGTGCTCTTGAGAGATAAGTTGGGGAGCAGCGACCCAGTGAATGAGGCTAGTAAGTGGCAGGAATATAATTATTATAGACTCTCTAGGAGAGTAAGGTAGAGAGGTGTAACACCTATTTAAAAGAGCAGCTTTGTGCTCCATCAAGGAGGTGTAACAGGGAGTAGCTTCCCAGGCCATAAGATTTGCCTACAGTGAAGCGACACAGTGGATAGGGTGTCAGGTTTTAGGTTCTCCTCCCTGACCACTCCAGTCAATGGTTTATGAGTGTTGTCGCATGGGTTCGCAGGCTGACCCGGAAGTTATAGTGTAGTGGACAAAAAAAAACAAAACATATATATACACACACATATACAAACAACTGGATCGGTGCACTCAAAGTACTAATAAATGCCTATGTGCTGAAACATAGAATCATAATATCAAATATCATAATATCAAAACAGCAAAAAGTCCACACTCATAGGTCTTGTGATACAAAAAAGTGTATATTTATTCAACGTTTCGGCTCTTAAACGTGAGCCGTGATCAGGAAGTGATATATATTTATATATATAATCAACGCTAACTTGGGCTATTTACACCAACGGGGTTAATCACCAGCTAGTACACTAGAGCATGGGTTACACTGGACTCTATCACTTAAAGGTGTTGTTCACTTTTAATATGATGTAGAGAGTGTTATTCTGAGACAATTTGCAATTTGTTTCCATTTTTTATTATTGAAGGTTTTATAGTTATTTAGCTTTTTATTCAGCAGCTCTTCAATTTACATCTTAAGCAATCTGGTAAGCAATCTGGTAACTAGGGTCCAAATTACCCTAGATAGGCAAATAAAAGGGAAGGGCCGCACTAGCTCACCGCTCTCCCCTCTATTCAGGTGCACAGTCAAACAGTGACCCCACTGTATATACAACAAGACATTCGACGGTAGACGGCACTTCTGAAACAAGAGTGGGTTTATTGGAAATCCTGCTGGAATACACCTAACGCGTTTCGGGAGTTACCCCTTAGTCATAGGTTCAAAAATTCATTTGTTACAGCTGGGCTTCTTATACACTAGGTGATAGTGCCCTCCAGTGGGTTCTTAATAAAATTACACCTTTATTACAATCATTTAAAAAAGTGAAACAAAGTGAAACAAAGTGAAACAAATGAAACAATAAAAAAAGTTTAAAACATTTTTCTTTCCTCATTTTAGGAACAATAAACTTGATTTAAAAACCAAACAAACTGTCATTGTAGCCTTTGTAGCTAGGGCAGTATGAATAACCTGTCTCTCTAGTGATTTACCCAAGAGAAAAGGGGGGGGGGGGAAAGAGGAGGGGGGGAGGGGGGTGGGAGCTTTACGTTTCTAGTGTAACAGGAAAAGGCTACTAAAGTGGCCTATCGTATCCATTTAACCATGCTGGGCTTTCATCAGTTAGAGCCTAGGGTAACTTCCTTAGTATAGATAGCTGATATCATGCCTGTAGTTCAGACCCTTCGGGATCCTCGTATCCAATTTGAGGATCCAGAAGGCCTCTCTGAGGTTTAGTCTATGGATAATGTCGCCCCCTCTGATAGGGACCCGTACTTTCTCAATCACTTTCACCCTTAGGTCCTTCAGACCATTGGGTGTGCACATCCTAAAATGTCTGCCAACCGGAGTATTTTCCTCCCTATTGGAGATACTTCTGATATGTTCCCTGATCCTCTCCTTTAGCATGCGGGATGTACGACCCACATACTGCTTATTACAATAACCACACTCAAGTAGGTAAACCACATTCCTGGTGTTACAATTATAGAACGCAGTGTTCTTAAAAACATGCCCTGATGTATTGGATCTGAACTCGGACCCGATAGAAATTACTTGGCACGTTTTACATGTGTTAGCCCCACATTTGTAAGTCCCTTTAACTTTTAGCCAGTTGTCAGCCACATTAGGTGAAGCCGATGAGACCAAACTCGGTGCCAGCATATTTCCTAGAGTTGGGGCCTTTTTTGGGACATATTTAATCTCCGTTTTGGCCCGAATTTCCGACATTTTTGCATCACCATTCAATATAGGTAAGTATTTTTTGATGATCTTGCAAATCTGGCCATATTCCTCACTAAATTCGGTTACAAAAAACATTTTTTGTTTATCTAGCCTGATTGGTTCAACGTGGTCTTGGGTCGACCGTCTTGTGTCATTTTTCTCTCTCTTCAATATAGGTGCTATTCTGGCTTTCTCATATGCACTTCTGATAAGGTGTTTGGGATAACCTCTATCTTCTAATCTTTGTCCCAAGTGCTGGGATTGAAGATCAAATGTAGCATCTTGACTACAGTTTCTCCGGAATCTAACAAATTGGCTATAAGGGATACTGTTCAGAGTATGCTTTGGATGGCAGCTATTATATTTTAAAATGGTGTTACCTGCCGTCGGTTTCCTAAAGACTTCCGTGTCTATAAGGTTCGTGTTTGTGTTACCTGTTAAAGTTAAATCTAAGAAGGTAATAGTCTTCTTGTGACATTCAAGTGAAAGTTGAAGATTATATACATTGGTATTGAGGTAATGATGAAACTCGTCAATCAGCTTTGAAGGACCATCCCATATAAATAACAGGTCATCGATATACCTCCCATACCAAACAATGTGTTCTCGAAAGGGGTTTTTAAATCAAGTTTATTGTTCCTAAAATGAGGAAAGAAAAATGTTTTAAACTTTTTTTATTGTTTCATTTGTTTCACTTTGTTTCACTTTTTTAAATGATTGTAATAAAGGTGTAATTTTATTAAGAACCCACTGGAGGGCACTATCACCTAGTGTATAAGAAGCCCAGCTGTAACAAATGAATTTTTGAACCTATGACTAAGGGGTAACTCCCGAAACGCGTTAGGTGTATTCCAGCAGGATTTCCAATAAACCCACTCTTGTTTCAGAAGTGCCGTCTACCGTCGAATGTCTTGTTCCAAATTACCCTAGCAACCATGCGTTGATTGGAACATGAACAGAAGAGAGCCTGAAACGAAGGATCAGTAATAAAAAGTAACAATAACAATACATTTGTAGCCTTACAGAGCATTTGTTTTTTAGAGGGAGTCAGCGACGCCCATTTAAAAGCTGCAAAGAGTCAGAAGAAAAAGTCAAATAACTATAAAACTATAATAAATAAATAATGAAAACCAATTGGAAAGTTGCTTAGAATTAGTCGTTCTATAACATAATAAAAGTTACCTTAAAGGTGAACCACCCCTTGGTGAGTGGAACGCACAGCCATAAGTATGTAGAATTCTGGGTGCCAGTACAGTATCAGGAACAATTCTATATATGTGTCGTCACTTGCACAAAATATATACAGTCCTATTAAGTGCACTCAAAGCTGGAAATCATCCGTCTGGGTGCTGGTTAAAATTTTTTAGTAATAACACATCACAAAGACGGCTGAAGGTGGCTCGAGTGGTAGAGCCAAAACGTTGAAATAAAGTAGAGTGCAGTTTGTGATGTGGTATATGTTACTAAATTATGCATAATTATACAAATCCCTGAGGGCCAACATGCTAACTCAATGAATTAATCCAGAGATCTCTGTTCCACATTACCACCCCATGGATGCAAACCAAAAAAGGTACATCACTCATTTGGGAACTAGTGCAACTAATATAGTCACATTACAATTCTTTGCAAGATCAGTGAAAGGTGTGAATATTGTGTTACAATAAATAGGCATCAGATTAATTTCAAACGTTAGTGGCCAGCAAGTTTTTCTAGTACATGTATGGGACCTGTTATCTGGAATGCTTGGGACTTGGAGGTTTCCGGATAATGGATCTTTTCAGTAATTTAGATCTTCATACCTTAATTCTACTAGAGAATCATGTAAACATTAAATAAACCCAATAGGCTGGTTTTGCTTCCAATAAGGATTAATTATATCTTATTTGAGATCAAGTAAAAGGTACTGTTTTATTTTTGCAGAGAAAAAGGAAATCATTTTTAAAAATTTTGATAATTTATTGATAAATGGAGTCTATGGAAGACAGCCTTTCCATAATTCTTTGGAATAACGGGTTTCCGGATAACGGATCCCATACCTGTATCACATTCCTTTTGACAGTAAAATAATTTTGGGGACTGTAGAGGCATATGTATAGTTCATTTTTGATTGACTAGGTGACATCCCTAACAGCTGTTAAAATTAAGTGGGGTTATTTATCAAGGTTATCTAAGTATTTCTAATATCCAACTTCGAGCAACTCGAATTCCCGAATGGCCCTTATTTATAAAGAAAAAAAACAGAAAAAAACTCAGAAAACTTCGGAGCTTTCCCGGTAAACTTAGAATTGTTCGGAGTTTTCTACAAAAACTACATGTTTTTTGCTCTGAATCCCCGAAATCAGCGCAGACACTGGGACCTTCCCCATTGACTTATACAGGACCTTTTAGATGCCGGGCTTTCGTATCTGAGTTTTTAGATCATCGGTCTTTAATAAATCTCGAATAATTCGTAGTTTGTTTTTTTTTTTCTCCGAAAACTACAAATTATTCGAGGTTCGGATATTCGGACCTTGATAAATAAACCCCAAAGATTAATTTTTAAAAATCTATATCGCTTTCTCCCTCTTCTGTCTGTAGTGTAGTCCAATAAAGTTGCATAAGAAAAGAACTCTTACTATAAGTAGGGTTGCCACCTTTTATAAAAAATGTTACCGGCTGCTGGGGGCGGGGCCTCAAATGGGCGGGGTGTGACGTCAAAGGGGGCGGGCGTGACGTCAAAAGGGGTGGGGCCATGCGACGGAGACCCGCGGACACTAGAATCGGCAAAAAAAAAAGGTAAGTTGCAGGGGATTGGGGTCAGGCCGAGGGCTCCTTTTGATCGTATTACAAATTTACCGGCAGCTACATTGCCGGTAAATTTGTAATACCGGCCCCGGCCTTGGCAGGTATTTTACCGGCTAGGCCGGTAAAATACCGGCCGGGTGGCAACCCTAACTATAAGTAAGTTTATACCAGTCCAATGAAAAAGAAAGGCTAATGCAATGTGCCTTATATGGAGCTGCACAGCATATTTCAGCATACTCCCTCACAATAAATTTTTCACAGTGGAAAGGTAAAATGCAAACACTATCCTGCATGTGTGATCATTCCGTTCATATAAAAGTGTAGGGACCTATATGATCTACATTCCCTATAGATTTAATCCCCTGCCTGTGTTATAGTTTCCTATAGCCTTTGCTATTGGGTATAAGTATTTGTAACATTTCTTATGTGACATCTACATCTATTGGACAAAGAGTGTAATGACACTCCCCTGCCACACTGCTATATAGTGATGTGTAGGGAGTGGCCTCTTCCTCCTTGGCTGATGATCCTGTTGCTACTAGGTGATTCCCATTGAGCCTGGGATCACCATAGGCCCATCTGCTGTTGCCTACAATTTGCTGTGAGTAAACCTGATGTCATTTGCCTCTGGCATAATAAACCTGTACCATCTGTTTTACCATCAAAGAACCTCCTGGCGTCCAATCAATCTATCTTTTATAGCACTTAACCTGCCTGTGTTGTGTAGTTCTACTACCTCTTAAAGGGAAAGCTTCCACTTGGCGAAGGCCCTGCCCTGTAGTGTAGGTCACATGTAACCCATGCTCATACCTCTTTAACTATTTGTTTGCTATACAGCCAAATAGGTGTTACAAAAGCCACACAGGCAGTATGAAGATGAAGAAAAATAATGTACATGTGTTTTTTTAAATGTGGGAACAGGTACTAATTTCATTAATTTCAGGTATCTAATTTCACACTAGATAAATCTGCCCCTAAATGTAAATTGGCACATGCCAGAAGGCAAGAGGATCCTTTAAGCCTTTGTGGACAGGATCCTTATTATCTGCTTTATGTCCATTTTTATAATACCCTTCAGTAGAGCGCTGTAAAGTAAGGTGGCACTTTATGAATGAATACAGTAATAATTAAAAGGCAAAAGAAGAGAGAGTGCCTGAATGACATTTCAATTTGACATGGTAACAACACCATCTTGTGGAAATCTTGTAAATTTCATGTAGAGAATGCATTTCTTTATTGGAAAGGCAGCGCTTAGTTATTTATTCAGTATATAGTAGTATAGTTAGTTATTCAGTATATTGAACAATGAACTTCATGACAGGTATATGTAGCTTAACAAACTGAACTCATTTTGCAGGTCGCTTTATGCTAGTGATGCTAATCAGACTCTATAGGACTGGCTTTATAGGACCATTTAATTACATGCCTGAAACATTCAAGCTATTGGGGCTATTGTCACATTTTCAATCCATAAATAGTATCTACCGTTTAATTCTGTGTGATTGAAGATTTTAACATTGATTTACTAAGACAGTTTCTAATAAATATTTTTTAAATATATGCTTGAAAGCAAAAGTTTTGGCACCCCTGGCTACATTATATATTTCTTGAATTTCATAAGTGAAAAGTAGGAAACAACTATCACAGCAACCGGTGTGTTGAAAATATTTGCACAGTTACATTTTATTTGGCAAACTTTAAAACACAGGAACAAGGAGATAATACTAATTGTGGCATGTGCAAAACTCTGGACACCCTTCTACTTGTCCAGCGATAAACACTGGTTTTGCAAGGTACTTGTTAGGACTTAAAACTTGCAATTTCTCCTGTCTGTAATGTCATCCAGATATGACAGTTAAGGCAAAATTTGGAGGCAAACTTTGGAGGCAAAGGCAAGAAAGACTTTAGAGAAAAATAAAAAACATCATTTGGTGCCGATTGTTAAACCTGGAGTTGGATCCATTATAATTTGGGGATGTGCTCAGCCAGTGGCACAGGAAACTTGTCCATGTGGAGGGAAGAATGAATATAGCAAATTATCGGTGCCAATGTGAAACATCAAAACTGAAAAGGGAATGGCTCCTACAACAAGACAAAATCTCAAAAGCTACCATGTGCTCCTTAAAGAGATACCAACGCCAGAAATGTACCTCTTTTTTTTATCTCTCATAATATTGTTTTTGAAAGCAACTTATAATTTTGCAACATGACTTATAGGTAACATTTTATGTACATTCATATTTTAAAATAGTTTTTTTAGTGTCTGTATCACTTTAAAGAAAAGAAAGCTGAAAGTTTTAGAAGGGCCCTCACAGTCCCCTGACTTAAATATTACTTAGATCTTAAACAAGGAATACTGCTAATGACAAATTAAAAGGAACATGCCACAGTTAACATAGCTTTTCCAAAAATGTTATTTTTTTTTCAGCAGTAATATTGAATTTGTAAAGGGGCACTCACACTTTTGCCTTCAAATCAGTAATGATAATAAGAATGGAAGAATAAACTAGGTGTCAAGTACTGTGATCTCCAAGATTCATTCTCATTGATATAGGTCTGCCTCTCATATATATGTGTCTGCCTTCTCCACTGCATGAATAAAGATGCCAGCAATATTAATACTGAAGAATTTACTTCTTCCTGGTGAAGTTAATGAATAAGTAGGTCCAGCAATTTTTTTTGGTCAGCTCCTATTAAAGGGTTTGTTTACTTTAAAATTAACTTTTAGTATGATGTAGAAAGTGATATTTTGAGACAAACTGCATTTGGTTTTCTTATTTTATTTGTGTTGTTTTCAATTATTTTGCTCTCCAGTTGGGCATTTCAGTGCATATCTGGTTGCTAGAGTCTTAATTACATTAGCAACCAAGCAGTGGTTTGAATGAGAGACTGCAATATGCGTAGGAGAGGGTCTGAATAAAAAGTAACAAATATTTTTTTGGCTGCCGGGGTAAGTAACCCACATACCTTGACATGTCTCGGCTTTGTTGATATGGTTATACTGTTATGTGATATTTTAATATGAAATGGTAAGAAGAGTCTGTTTTTTAAGGAACACATGGGTAATTTGTGACATTTGTAAGAAAGAATACTTTTCTGTGTATGCAGATTCCCTCGGGACACCCCCCCCTCCCCTGACTTGGATGGATTCTTTTCTCAAGTTAGCTTAGTCATTATCACCTTGACCTTGAGGAAAAACCATCCCATTGGTTATTTGAGTAGTTCTTTTGTTTTCTGTGCTGTGAAGAGAAATATCTATGCTCTTGCAATGGTAACACAATTTTATGCCTTTAAGTTCTTATGTCATAAGTTCCCAAGCTTATAAAAACTCTATGATTTCTTTGTTCGGGGTTCTGACTCTTTGTGAGTTCAGAGTTAGTGATGAGCGAATCTGTCCAGTTTCTCTTCCTCCAAAAATGAGTGAAACGGCGAAATTTTGCAAAAGGCAAAAAAGCAATGGGCGTTTTTTAGCGCAACAATTTTTATGCACGTGACAATTTTTATCTCACCAAATGCATTAAAGTCAATGGGTGTTTTTTCTTATGAGAGTTTTTTCTCTGCAAATTTTTCCATGGTGAATTTTCACCAGCTTTGCAAAAAAATTTGCATATGGCGAAATTTGGAATTCATGGCTGACGAATAAATTCGGTCATTACTATTCAGAATCCATGAAGCTCGTGTCAAACTTAGTCAAAGTGGTTCTAAAAGTTCCACCACATTTGTAATGGGTGTTTGTAATAAGCTGTTATTTTGCTTGTAGGCTGAACAAAACCAGGGATTCTCTCTGGAAATTAGGCATCTCCATGGTGACTGATTTATCAGTCAGTTGTGGACTCCAAGTTGTGTCTTTGCGTGGAGCATAGAAAAGTGGTACAGCCTTCTTCATTAATACAGACTAAACCAGTGGGTTTGTATTTATTGCATACTGTATATGACCTAGATATACATAAATGAAATGGAACCAGACAAGCATTCAAAAAAGTGTTGAACATTGCTGGCACATAGTGTTCTTCAAGTGATATAGGGTATATTCAATAGTTTATGCTTTTTTCATATATATAGATTTAATTTATTTCATGTTAAGAAGGAAGTTTAAAAATGTAGATGGAAATATCACTTGTTTTAATGTTTTATTAGACCTTTTGATCTGTAAAAATAGCAAAGCTCAGCATTTTATTGATTAAATGCCTGTCTGAAGGCAACCATTTTGATTAGTAGAAGGCTCGAAGTATGCAGGGGGGAGAATGATCACAGATGTTACAACCAAGTTATAAATTACTTTGTATTAGGGGCTGGCAGAATGATGGATAGTCCCAGAAAAAGTTTGCATGCATTTCTCTTTCATGTTAGCATTTCATTCATGATTGGGGAATGTCATGTTATTAAGCTGTAATAAACCTTTCACTACAACTAAAAATCAAACAAAGGAGAAAAACGGTTTTATTCCTAGTTCCCCAATAGTCTTGAGTTTGTGTTCTGCATGCTAATGTAATAAACACACCTTAGTGTACGGTGTGTCTAGTGCCTTAAATAAGGATTGCTTCACCTGCATAATTTGTGTATAATACAGAAAAATAACGAATAACCTGTAAAATATAGTCCCGTAAAAAGATGCTGATTTTCACTTGCACTTTTTGTATTTTGTCCGGTACTTCAATGTTGTGTGTAGCACCATGGTCCTAGAGGAACGTTATTTAGTTTCACTGTGTACTGTATATACATATATGGATGAAATGAAAGAGACTATTCCTGTACCTTTGAATGCAAACAGGGAAGGAGGGAAGAACCAATAGAATGCTTTCCATAATTATATACAGGTATGGAACCTGTTATCCAGAATGGTTGGGACCTGGGGGTTTCCAGATAACAAATCTTTCTTTCTTTAGGATCCTCATACCTTAAGTCAACAAGAAAATGATGTAAACATTAAATAAACCCAATAGGCAGGTTTTGCTTCCAATAAGGCTGAATTATATTTTGGATCAAGTACAAGCTAGAGGAAAAAGGAAATCTATTTTAAAAATTTGGATTATTTGATTATAATGGAGTCTATGGAAGACAGCCTTTCTGTAAATTGGAGCTTTCTGGATAATGGGTTTCTGGATAACAGATCCCATACCTGTCAATATATAAAACATTTGGTCTTTTATTTTTTGAATGGCTGAGCCTTAAATTTTTATTATTCTCCCCCTGTTCTTCTCACATGGTACTGTAGCTCCTATACTGCATTACGACAGCGCTGGAACATGCTTGTTGGCAACAAAACCGACTAAAAGAGCATGGAGTGGGCCTAGAAAAAGTAGTGGCCCTTTATTACCATTAGCTCAAATGACTTTTCCCCAGGGAGGATAATTGGGATGTTTATTTGATGAAAGGGGTGGTTCACCTTTATGGTAACTTATTATGTTATAGAACTGCCAATTCTAAACAACTTTTCAATTGGTTTTCATTATTTATTTTTTTATAGTTATTTGCCTTTTTCTTCTGACTCTTTGCTAGGGTCATTTTGACCCTAGCAAGCAGATACTGCAAACTGGAGAGCTGCTGAATAAAAAGCTAAACAACTCAAAAACCGTGAATAATACAAAATAAAAACCTAGTGCAAATTATCTCAGAATATGACTCTTTACATCACACTAAAAGTTAATTGAAAGGTAAACTACCCCTTTAATATAAATGCTCATGTAGGAAGAACACCTTTGTATATCTGTCTGCTGCCTTAAGGAAACTTTTACGCAAGGTTCTTGGAATGTTGCAAGCTTGTGTTTTTTTATAATAGGACAGCAACATGTATTTTATCATGTGTTTTGCAGGAACCACAGGTATTTACAAAAGTGTGAGGCAAATAAGGGCAACGCTGCAAAGGAAAGTGCAAAAGTGGTTTGCTAAAGGCAATAATTGACTAGGGAGGAGATATTCCTCAGTTATAATAGTGTGGAATTTACAGCTCTGACCCTAATAATGATTTCCGTTCTTTGAAAGCAGTGCATGGGTGTATAGTACTTTAGCACATATGAATGTGTATTTTGTATACAATGTCTTACATACTGAGGATGCATGCATGCTTTCTGAAAAATGGCAATTTTGGTTTTTTTTTGCATTGGGCCTGATGCATTGTTGTTAATACCACTGTCTGTGTGCCATCTAGTAATTCAGATCTTTCTGGATAATGGGTTTCTGAATAACAGATCCTATACCTGTGCATTCTGTTTCATCATATATTGTACAGGTCCTTACATTTTCTGCTTAACGTAATTTGTCCATTGCTATATTTTGTGGCTTCCACAGTTGGTTCAATCCTTGTAACAACAGGAATAATGTAATATGTTACTCAGCAGGGAAGCACAGTGAATGCCCCATAAACACTTTTCTTAGGTCGAAACGGAATCTAGAAGAAGATATCATTAAGTGAAATCAAAAACTTTATCAGAAGTCGTAGGGAGGCTTACCAAAAACAAATTCCGCCTCCTTTGTTTCCGGTCCATAACTAACTGGTATTTGTTCTTAAAATGTCATTGAGTAGGTAATGATTGCAAACAATAAACCCACAGCCATGAGTATTAAAGGAATACATAGGGAGTAAAGCTTACGATAATACAGTATCACAGGTTTAACGTGTTTATTGCTTCCAATGGCTATTTTCAAATGCAGCTGCAAATTGCTAAAATTGTATGTGATTTATGCTATTCATAATCGTACACACACACCTTACAACCTGAGAGCAGTGTCAATGCACTTGTTCAGCCTGCTGTAATGAATTGTGTGCAAGTGTAAAAGACAGAGCATAAGAGATGCAAGATAGTCATGGAATTTACAACTTCCATAAAGTACCAGTAATTCCAAAGGTATCCTTAGCAGGTTCCCTTAGTGGCATTCTTATTGAAAATTACACAATAATGGCATTATTGCTACTGCACACCAGAAGTGCATATAATTCCCTATTTATTTTTCTCTGTGATAAAACATGACCTTGTACTTGATTGTAGGTAAATTTATGTTTGTATGTAATTTTGGTTGTTAATGTTTACATGTTTTGAGTATCCTAATCTGGAAAACCCATTCTAGCATTCTGGATAACAGATCCTATAATCCTATACCTGTATCTTATTCCTCACTATGTCTTTATTCATATTTATTTTATGCATTCCTAACACTGCAATGCATACCTCCCAACATTTTGGAAGTAAAAAGAGGGACAAAAATTTTTTTTCCGCATGTAGCACAGCAATTTTTTGACCACACCCCTTTCTATGGCCACACCCCCTAATTACCATGTTTTTTTTACTAAATTTGGCAGGTTATGAAAGTTTGAAAATATTTCTCCTTATCTAAACTGTGTTTTTGTGTCTCAAAATTGTTACAAAGTATCTTATTTGCATCTGTTAGGTGTTCTAGGCTCTCTGCTAAAAGCCAATTAAGTGAGAAACTTTGTTTCTTTTTCTGGCTGTTCAGTGCAGAGAAAAGAGGGACTTTCCAGTACAAATGAGAGACTGCGGGTTGAGCTGTCAAAAGAGGGACTGTCCCTCCGAAAAAGGGACAGTTGGGAGGTATGCAATGTGTTGATTTCGCTTTCCCATCTCCCATTTGCCTGTCCTGGCTTTGTAATGGACATCCTGCATGTAAAATGATGAGAATAGAAACTCTGGCTTATTTTTATAATCTGGCATGAAAGGTCACATAGTCAGCACCAGTTCAAGGCTGAGATTTTTGCTGAAATGCATGAATGCTGGACCCTTTTGGCTGTATTAACTTTTATATATTTTTCAAAAATAGGATGTCACTGCCCGGAATATTCTGCTGCATTGTTTATTTGCACGCCATGACTGGAAGAGTGACTGTGGAAGTATGCCAATTGATAACAGATGATTTACTAAAAGCTGAGAGTTTTGATGTAACACAGTACACATCCCCTGCTTTAATCTTTTGATGGCTGTTTTGCTAACATATTAGTGTTGTACTTTTTAGAAGTCAGCAATGTAAGCAAACTCATTTACAGATGCACGTCCTTAATATTGCACTTACAGTTATGGAAAAAAAATTTAAGTTTTAAATGTGTTTTTAACTTTCCTGTTCTTTTAGGATTTTGCCTGACTTATAGAGAAAGTACATGGCATAACACAACTCTGCTTTTACACCTCAGGTTTTATGGGGAGTCAGAGGGATGGCTGCGGCAGATATTTGCAGAAGCATCCCAGTGGGAATATTACATGATATTACATTTTATTGTATTTGTTGTGCATGAGGATATGTCTGTTGTTTTTTTTTTTTTTGTACTTCCCCTTCCATTCTATTTATCGATGAGCCGGATGCTTTGTGCCCAAAAATGGAAAGAGCCCAAACCGAAGTGGAGAAACGGGTAGCGGCCTCATTGCTTACTCTGATGGATGGTATTGGCTAGGTAACATCTTTTGTGCATTACTGTATATGTTGGTAGTTTGAAATAGATTGCATGATAGACTCAAATTGCAACAATATGTATTCTTTGCACACATTCTCCACACTTTTCCACGTGGTGCATACTCAACCGAGATGCCTGGCATTATAGTATCGGTATAAGCAAGCTTGCAAGAAATACTAGTCACACCCATTTAGAAGTGTATAGGGTGCTTTACCCACTCTTTACCAGCCACAGAAAGTGACAAATAGATAACGCTTTAGCAGACAAGCCCCCCCCCCACCTTTATCAACTTTGCTTATGGTGAATCTGAACTACAGACCAGCAGCTTCCAGACAGAGTCTAAACACTACCTCCTGGAGTCAGGATATATTTTAGTCCATACGTGTCTAAAAATTGTTCTCTGTTCCAAGTGTATACAAAATCCATTTACATTAAGTCCAAACAAATTGAGTCAAAAGATTAGTGTAAAGAACCTATTATAAAAACTGTCTGTTACAGGAAGAAAGTTAGGGGCAATTATTGGTATTGGGTGCCACAAATCGCCCACATTCACTGGATTCTGCACTTTGAAGGCCTGGGTGGTTTGATAAGGAGATTGAAATAGGTGTGCCCAATGCTCAGGGAGGACTGTATATCCTGCACAAAGTCCTGAAGAAAGTTCCTCACCAATTGAGAGAGGAGGACCTTGCGAACTAGCAGATAGAACACATCAGGATTAGTGTTTTGTTCAAATTCCTTCATCAGAAACTAGTAAACTAGGCATGTCCAAAGTGCGGGCCGGGGCGAAATGCGGGCCGTCTTTAAATTTACACCGGCCCTCAGCCTCCATCATGAAATTAATAATAATGCGGCCCGCCAGCACAGTGCAATCAGGAATCGCCTATTATGCGAGAGCAGCGTGTCACTACGTGCCAGTACGTGTCTATTACTAACACCTTCACAGGCAGCAGTATAGACCTAGTGGCAGATCATTTCACAAATGTGCCTTAATATTACTGCTACGTCCAGGCGATTCCTTGTTTATATGAGTTAAATGATGTTAATGGTTCAAAGAATGTCAGACTAAATGGTCAGCTCCCCCCCACACATTTTCACCTCCCCAAATCTGGCCCTCGTTGCAAAAAGTTTGGACACCCCTGTAGTAAACTATGATCTTGTAGGGAAAAGGGATATTATGGAAAAATACATATGGCATGTTTCTTTAAATCACAGTATACATTAGAGCAACAAAAAGTCAACAAAAACATTTGGAATTACCAAAAAAAATACTACAGCCTACAAGCAACACATCATTATATGCCACAATGAGTTGAGTACCCTACTAATCTGTTCTTGTAAAATTTCTCTGTGTATATTCTGTTAATCAAATTGTCAGTAGAATCTCTAGAGGAGTCAGTCCTTAAATTGAATAATTGGTGCCAGATGAGAAGTGATACAACTCCCAAGGTGAAAAGAGCAAGGTACGCCAAACAACTAACTCTTCCCTTTGTCGATTCTGATATGTAGCGGAACATCGCAATCCAGTGAGGCCCTTACAGCCATTTTTATACCACTGCTCTGGTATTTGAGACCAGAGCTGTCCAGCTTTTAACGTGCAGCTGTCTCATTAACATCTGACCCGACAGGGCTTCTAGATGGATAACTGTGTATTAGGGACTACACAGGCGTTTTGACATCCGATACATTCTGTTCTGACGCGACACGAGGAATCGCAGGCGTCACGTTGGATGCGCCGAACCTAAGGTAAGTAATAGGGATGTCGGACGTTATCGCAGCATGCATCCGGCACGACATGACTGTCGGCTGCGTGTTGCATTTTCATGTCGGATGCAGGCTGCGACAAAATCCGTCATTCCTATTACTTACATTAGATTCCGCGCATCTGACGTGATGCTTGCGGTTCCTCTCATCGTGTCAGAACGGAAGGTATAGGATGTCAAAACGACCGTGTAGTTCTACCCTTAGACAGTGCACTATGTACTCATTACAACTGCCACCAAACATTGACAGCCACTCAGCCAATAAATGTGGAAAGTTGATTGGATGTGTAATTAAGCAACATATGTAGTTCCAGAGGTTAACCATATCTGCTAACAGATAGTTATCTGTTGTATAGTAAAATAATTTCTTCTATTACTATGTAATTACATTTTATGTCATTAAACTACCAACAAGAAGGATGCACGATTTGTGTTTTATAGAAACATTGTATAGTCTGACTCTACCAGTCCGGTGGCTTATTGGCTTATAAGAAAACTCAGAGTTTTAAAAAAAAATTAACATTTTTGTATAATGAAAGAAAATATAATTCTAAAAGTCACTGAAATGTGCAAGGCATTGTGTGAAGTTGTCAAAACAGGGAAAGGCGCTTACACACTCTTACCTTCCCAACTGGTTACAATGCCAGGTGCTAAATGATAGATGGATCGGCCCCCTCAAAACCAGATAAAAGAAAGATTCATTGGCACACAGGGCTATGGCAGCAGGGGAGTTCCTTGCGTAGTTTATTTGCAGAAAGGTGCCAGGTTTCGGGGTAACACCCCTTTGTCAAGCATTGTGAATTTGTGTTATAGACGGATGTGAAATTTTAAACAATGATGTAAAGGAGATGCAAAACCTTTTTTTTTTTTAAAGGCTTCAGTGGTTTAGGGCTCTTACACATGGCTGTTTTTGCCTGTGTCCACTTCAGGGCCGGATTTAACGAAGCGGCGCCCCAAGGCCGCACGATCCAAACCCTTGCTGCTTCCAGTCGCGCCGCTCTGTGTCCGCAGGGTCCTAGCGCCGGCTGTGGTGCTCGCTGAGGCAGAAGCGCTGGGGAGCGCTAAGTCCCCAGTGCTTCAAAGATGCGGCTGGGCGGTGTGCCGCCCCAAAAATTTCGCCGCCCTAGGTCCAGGCCTATGTGGCCTTGCCACAAATCCGGGCCTGGCCACCTTTAGTTGCATCTGATTGCAGGTGCATTGTTACTATGCTGACTGCTCTGCAAATGGATCTGCTGTTGCACAAGAAAAGTACTGTATGTTGCAACTTTGATGTGCGACAGCATGTTCATAACTTTTCCAACAATTAATTGGTCTCAAACTGTCAGACAGGCTAATCCTGCTATTTTTACTAAAAACCCCTGTTTTGTAAAAATATGCATTTGCATTTATATTGAATTACTTATGAGACAGGGGCCCAGGGAAGTGCATTGTAAGTAGCACTTCCATTATACTTAAATATATTTTGTATTAGCCTTAAGAGTGCTTCCACCACCCCCTCTAGATTTTTGTATGTTCGCCTGAAGCTGTGGCTCAGCTCAGTGTGGTTTTTTAATAGCACCCCATACCCACCCCTTTATACTAATGGTGATCCTATACTTTTAAATATGGGCATTGGTTTGAGCAATC
This sequence comes from Xenopus laevis, assembly GCF_017654675.1. Taxonomy (NCBI): domain Eukaryota; kingdom Metazoa; phylum Chordata; class Amphibia; order Anura; family Pipidae; genus Xenopus; species Xenopus laevis. Next base: position 54,619,457 of record NC_054372.1, on the reverse strand, counting down.
TCTCTCTTAAAAGCCCTTGCTGGCAGGGAAGGATTTAGCTTTCAGATTGAAACCAATGCACAATACACATTGGGGCCGATTCACTAAATTTGAGTGAAGGATTCGAAGTACAAAAATTTCGAAGGTTTTTTTGGGCTACTTCGACCATCGAATGGGCTACTTCGACCTTCGACTACGAATCGAAGGATTCGAATTAAAAATCGTTCGACTATTCGACCATTCGATAGTGTAGTACTGTCTCTTTAAAAAAAAAACTTCGACCCCCTAGTTCGGCAGATAAAAGCTACAGAAGTCAATGTTAGCCTATGGGGAAGGTCCCCATAGGCTTGCCTAAGTTTTTTTGATTGAAGGATATTCCTTCGATCGTTGGATTAAAATCCATCGATCGTTCGATCGAATTTTCTGCGCTAAATCCTTCGACTTCGATATTCGAAGTCGAAGGATTTCAATTCCTAGTCGAATATCGAGGGTTAATTAACCCTCGATTTTCGACCCATTGTGTACAGGTAATGCTATTATGCAGAGAAGTATCTTTTTATATTGTGACCTGAGTTAAGTAAGTTAGGGACCGCCATATGGGGTTTACCTTGACGTGGTATGGTGGCTTTTCAACTTTATGTTAATAACTTTGTAACTAAAAACCCCTGTTTTGTAAACATATGCATTTGCATTTATATTAAATTACTTATGAGACAGGGGCCCAGGGAAGTGCATTGTAAGTAGCACTTCCATTATACTTAAATATATCTTGTATTAGCCTTAAGAGTGCTTCCACCACCCCTCCTACATTTTTGTTAATCCTGCTATTAACCATTATGTTCTGTGTCCCAAAATTTACGGTTTTGAGTGACTGGAGACACAATTTACAATTTGTTTGTAAAGAGTGGGAAATCTAAACTTCTGTGCCATATTATGATGTTTTTAAAACTCTTACTGATTTAGAGGAACGCTTGTGTGGCAATGGTGAGCTGATACTGCCAAAATCTGGCAGACATTACTGGTTCTTATCAGTGACAAAAAGATAACACACTGCCGTGACAATACTCTATATCAGTGCTGTCCGATTTATATGGTACAGAGGGCCTGAATTTTTCTAATCTACATGGTGGAGGGCCGATAATGGAAGCCAGTGTTAGCCACTCCCTGTTTTTAGACCACACCCACTTTTAACCACACCCATGCTACCGCAAAACCATGTCCACATTAATAGCACACCAAAAAAACAGATGGTTGGTGCTCACTGCAGGGATCAGGGCTGGAACTAGTGGTAGGCAGAGTAGGCAGCTGTTTAGGACGCCATCATTGAGGGGTGCGCTTTTAATGGGGTTTTTTTTTTTCTTTTTTTTCTTTCAAGCGTTTATTTAATCATTTGTTTCAGTAATCATGGATCAGATTTATTTTTGGCTGCTGTTGACACAGGTAAAGATTGGGGGCAATATGATGGCTGCTGGAGGGCTGTATGATGGATGGTTGCTGAGCTTTCTGGTACAGTTATGGGGGGCAGTATAATGGATGGCTACTGGCACAGGTATGGGGGGCGGGGGTGCTGTATTATGGATGGCTGCTGAGCTTGCTGGTACAGGTACAGGGGGCAGTAATATAAATGAAAGTGTACATTTTCTTGCTTTCTTTATTTAAAAACCATCATAGTAAGGAGGTAAATGGTAATGCAGGACAGGGGGCGCTGATTGAAGCTCTTGCCTAGGGTACCTTTGCCTGGCACCATCAGGGATGCCCCTCATATGTGAAAAAAGTTAAGTCATATTAAGGCATAACCTTAAATCCTCCCCTGCGTATAATACAGTACCAAAGCATATGATTAAACACCTTAGGGGCCCCTAACAACAATTTTCAAATGTTAACAAACCCCCAGAACAAATACCAGGCTTATGTTCCATTGGGATCATAGGTCAGTCAGAGCATGGCAAACACAGGGTGCAAAGAGCAGACACACACTGGGAGCATAGGGAAGACAGAACAGAGCAAGAGACAGGAAAATCAGGACCAGTCTAATATGTACTACATACAGTGACACAGTGCTGGTGCCCCATTAGCATTTTGAATAAGGTGTGAACAGGTAAACAATGTGGGCAGTTTCAGTCTCAGGTGTGAACAGTACAGGCCTTTAGGATATATACAATAGAGGTGTCACAAGTGTGAGCAATACAGGAGGATAACAGGTGTGAACAAAAGAGGGGATTACAGTCTGAATTTGATTAAACAATGCAGGGGCCAGTTAATCTCTGTGATACCTTTTAAATTTTACAAATGGCAAGGAGACACAGCAGGCAGACTTTGATATGGAGGGCCACATAAGGAGGGGTCGCGGACCGCCAGTTGGACAGCCCTGCTCTATAAAACCATGCTAACCAACTGTATATAAAGAATACCTAAAGAGTTTTTTTAGAAATAATTTGAGATTTAGGGACAAACATTATCACTGAATATTTTAGTACTGCACATCTGTTAACACAAAATGTAAATTAATTTACAAAGCTGTCTCCTCTCTCTTTATTTCTCACCAGGATATTAATCTCTTAAAACGTGGATGAATATTTAATTTCATGAGAAAGATAAGCTTGCCTTTTTTTCTAAACCTTTAGGAAATGTGAATAATTGAGCGAGGAATAAGCTGTTGTGATCTCTGGCTAGCAATCCAGCTTTCCTAATATAGGGATTTATTGCAACTGTGGCCTTCTAAGGCAGCTTGCGCAGCTGCATCAGGGTGAATGTAAATAGAGCTTGATTTCTTCAAGAAGGGGATTCATTTGATTTGTTTAGAGTGGAAGGAAGTATTTGGTTTGTAATGCTTAAAATTAATCTTCAATATCCGCACGATCTGCACACCATTTCGGTGTGCTGTTATGAAACACTGGGCCTCTGATGTGATAGCATCATGGGGGCCAAAAAGGTTTGAAGGCATTGTTTAAAGAGAAAAACTAGACAGTGTGATTCTAATTGAATCCAGACAAGGCTGCTTTACTTTGGAAGTTCATTATCATGTAGAGGAGGATGAGGAGGGGGTTGTATCGCAGGAAGAAAAATCTAGCTGTGTTCCTATTCTTTCTTTTGTTACTCTAAATTATGTGTTTAACCTTTAGGCCAGGAATATCAAACCTTCGGCATTTTAGGGTTACGATGGCAGGCTGAAGGCACTGGGAGTTTTAGTTAAGCAGCTGCTGCTGGAGGGTCTAATATTTGACATTCCAGGCCTGGAAAGTTCACTCATAAAAAGTAAGAGAACTATTATTTCTCCTGCCCAATGTAACTTTTTATTGCAACTGCAAAAAATAATTTAATAAATCTTCATTCAAACATGCGATTGCACTTTTCCTACACTGTCACTTGCATGGAATTTTTAAGTTCAAAAGACTGAGCAAAAGCCCCTCAGCTTTTTCCTAGTTCCCTTTAAAGCATTTTGGGGAGCAACTTTTCTCTTCCTGCCCTTCTATCCTCATATGGAAAAGAACTCTCGCAACAACAAAAAATATACATATTAAGAAAAGTTTCCCTTAAAGGAGAACTAAAGCTTAAATAAAAAAGCAGGTTAGAAATGTTGTAGATTATGTTTTCGGTTTCTGTACCAGCCCAAAGCAACTACAGCCCTTTAGCAGTAAAGATCTGTAGATGCCCCCCCCCCCCCCGTCTTCTTTTCTGCTGATTCACTGCACATGCTCTGTGCTGCTGTCACTTACTGAGCTTAGGGACCATCAGAATTTAATATTCAACTTTGTAGCATCAGCTTATATTACAGACAAACCTTATTTTCTGCTTGATAATTTGCAAAGGCCCCTAAGCTTCTAAACAGCTGCTCAGAGACCACTGAGCATATGAGTGTCGCAGACACTTTCGAAGATGGTGACCCCCCTGTGATAAGTTTGAAGTCCTGGATCATTTCGGCTATTGGTAAGTTGATACTTTAGGCTGGTGTAATAAGTTCAGTATATAAAATATTGCAATTTTAGCCATATTAATTTTTACAGTTTAATTCTCCTTTGTCTCTTGCAAAACCATTTCTTTGCAGGTGTAACTTGATCAAGACATGGTGGTATCTCACTCATCCTATGCCTGCAAATCTCTTACTAATGCAAATAATAGCCTATGAGTCAGTGCTTCCAATACATACAGTATTATACCCTCTGTATTGGTACTTTGGCAGCAGAGCAGAGTGCATAGTAAGTTGCTGGCACACTGTACACAAACATAAAGGATAACTTTTTGCTATAAGTGCTAGTGCACTAAGGGGTGCGAAATCACACCACTTTGTGCACACTTACTGAGCACTGGCAGTATACATTTGCCTTGCATCTTGCACAACTATAAGGCACAATGCTGCTGATACAGCCCTGTCCTTGTTGCATAGGAAAAGGCACTAAGCATGGGACAGGTGCAAAACGCATGGTGGTTTTTTGCCTTTTTTAAGTTTGCTCCCTTCCCCATAAGTCCTATAGTTTTAAACCCTAAAATATTTTTAAAAAGTTTGCATTTGTACTCAAGCTTTAGTGTTTTTCTATATATTATATGGTGTATTATTGTTAAGGCGATGTGTCTTTATTCCTTGTAGTTTGTAAATGAACTTGTAGGGATGTGATAATTTAGAAACCCTCACATAATATTGGCAGGCACATTCTATGGACACCTAAATGGGTCCTAATTGGGACTGGTGTCATTGCTTTACTTATGTAAGCCCCTGTAATTCTCAGTGTACTGTAGATGGCACTGTGCTATAGTATAAAGGTCTAGGTAACCATTCGGTCTGGGTCCATTACTTTAGCCCTTACCAAGCAGGCAGGAAGGGAATGGGTAATGGAACCTAGGTGCTTAGGCCCTAGTAAAGTGGATAGCTATACTCTGTCATAGATATGTCATAGATCACATAGATAAATTATATAGTTGAGCAGCTCAAGGCTCCGACGAGGAGAGTCAGAGAGATTAAGATCACGGTTACTAATAACCCAGAAGTAGGGACTAAATGCATAGACTTAGGGATGGTAGAATTTCCCCTAGGTTCCACTTAGGGCACAGGCTGAAAGCTGGGGTACCTTCTCTACTGCTATAATTGTTCCCTTGCCTGCAGGTTCAAACCGTGTTCTTGGTGCTGTGAGTATATCCTTTATGCTATATGTTCTCTGTACTCCGATGTGGATCATCTTGTAAATAAACTCAGCTCCTGTTTAAGCATAAAAGAACCACTGGCGCCCAGTTCTTGTGCATAAGCACACTGTTACAGTTGCACTACACCCTGCCTTCACACCGTTGCGAGGGCTTGCACCTGAGAGAAAGGTCTCTGATTAGGCTTTGTGGTGCAGTAAGTTCATGCTTATGTTTAGTATACAGCTAAACAGCTAAAATACAGCATTTTAAGCCTTATTTTAGACTTTCCTTGTCCTTTAATGTTTAAATGGGAACTATAGGTTTTGAAATAAACGTGACCAGCAGATACTTTGCCATAATGACTTATAAAAGAATTCTATCAAACTGACATATGAATAACAAAAAATATTTATGTTCACATCTTTTTCCTTCAGCCACCATTTTTAAATGAATTATATGTCAGTCACTAATTACCTGATGGGGAAAAAATGCAGGTTCTAACTGTAACAGGAAGACATCCATTCTTTAGCTGATGTAACCTAGCATGTCCATGGTTTGTGTATGAGTAAAATGGCTATTAAGAATTAGAAGCACTAATTATGTTATAGAATGGCTAATTCTAAACAACTTTTCACATGGCCTTAATTTTTTATTTTTTATAGTTTTTAAATGATTTTCCTTCTTCTGACTCTTTCCAAAGTTCAGAAGTCACTGAGCCTGTCTAAAAAAAGAAACTCTCTGTACGGCTAGAAATGTATTAATTCAATGCATGGTTGATAGGGTAATTTAGACTCTAGCAACCAGATACAGAAACTGGAGAGCTGCTGAATAAAAACCACAAATAATAAAAAAATAAAAACCGGTTGCAAATTGGTCTCACACGGTCACTGTCTACATCATACTGAAAGTGAATTTAAAAGTGACCAAACCCCTTTAAAGAGGAACTCCAGGGTCCAAACCAAAATTTGATAACGAGGCCCACGTAACACAGAAACCCCTAATATAGCCATCACGGTTACCTGTTTCTTCAAAAAGTATGATTAAATGCCATTTTCTATGCTGCAATCAAGCTGTTTAAAAGTTCTTCTCTTTCTGCATCATTTGAAATCCTGGCTGGGAAGGAGGGACTAAACACTGATGTTACATATTGTAACAACTTCTCCACAACTCATAAACAGCATGCAGGAACTACATAACCCACAATGCATTGCACTGTGATCCGTTCCTTATTAAAATCACGTGTGCAGGGAAATGTGGGGTTTGAAGGATGCGGTCTAAGGACAGCTGGCTGGCTAACAGTAGTCATCTAGCTCAGCAAAGTAGTCAGAAAGATCAGCAGAATAGCAGGGGGCTAGGCCTAGGGAACTGTCAGAAACCATTAAAAATCATGTTTTTTTTATATTTTTTAAGTGATGTATATTGCAAAGTTGCTTAAAATTATGTTTAGTTTTGTGGAGTTCACCTAAAAGTACTTAAAATTGCACCATTTAATTCTGGGATTTAATGATACATTCTCATTTGAGTGGTTCTAGAGTTTTTTGAAACCACAACTAAACTTTTGATGCAAATGTCATGGAATGTATTAAAAGATCTGAATATAAAAAACACAAAAAAGCTAAACAATACAAAAAAAACCCCTATAAAAGAATACCTCTAAGGGTAGGACCACACAAATGATTTTGGCGCGATCCGATGCGCTGCGACAAAACACCTGCAACAAGTCGCATGCGACAGAAATAAGGTAAGAATTGTCGCATGGTGTCACAGCGTTGATCCGATGCAACACAACTGTCGGATACAGACACTGCACGCAGGCGTCTTGTCGCAGTGCGTCAGATTGCGCTGAAATACTGTAGTTTGTGTAGTCCTACCCTTAAATCTCTAAAAAATTTAGTTTTTCCGACAATTTGATTACAATTGGTCCAATAAGCAATGAGCTCCCTTTGACTTCTATAGCACCTTGACAACTTTTACTTGGCAAATTTTTGTATAACAGTTTTTCTGGTTTTTACACTTAGGGGCAGATTTACTAAGCTCGAGTGAATTTTCGAAGTCCAAAAAGTTCGAATTTCGAAGTAATTTTTTGGATACATCGAATAGGATACTACGACTTCGAATTTACTTCGACTTCGATTCGAAGTAAAAATCGTTTGAATATTCGACCATTTGACCATTCGATAGTCGAAGTACTGTCTCTTTAAAAATCCTTCAATTTCAATACTTCGTCAAATTAAAGCTACCAAATTGCTATATTAGCCTATGGGGACCTTCCAGTGCAATTTTTAAAGTTTTTGCCATCGAATAAAAATCCTTCGATCGATCGCTAAAAATCGTTCGAATCAAAGGATTTAATCGTTCAATCTATGATTTTTATTCGATCGATCGAATGCTATTCCGTCGAATTCTATATTCGAATTAGAAGGATTTCAATTCGATGGTCGAATTTCGAGGGTTTTAACCCCTCGAAATTCGACCATTGATAAATCAGCCCATTAAATCTCAGTTTGTAGCGCGTTTAAGAAATATAGAAAAAAAAAAACCAATTCGATTGTTAGTAAATGGGCCCCATAGTATTACAGAAATATGAAAAATATATATTTTATATTATATATTTATATGTATTTTTCTATGAAATAGTGTAAGTAAACTGCAGTTTAACACTTTCAACATATGCAAATCCTTGTTTGTCCTTCATGTAGGTTATTTTATGGCAAAATTTTATTCAGATTGATGTGCAACGTGCATTACTATCTCATTATTATATGGGATGCGTAGTAGTGACGTGAGGCAGTATTGTAAGGACCTGGATGTGAAACCCATATAAAAGTAGTAAATGCTGCCTGCCATTGCTCACTAAATGAAGTGTGTTCTTCTGTGCATGTGAACAGCAGGCCTGGTCATAAACAAATGCAAGTAAATGGCCTTTGTGGCCCAAAGCTGCACCAGATGTTTTAGGCTGTTTTATGAACTATAATTTGAAGTGTTTTCAACAGATTTCATTTAAGCTTTGACATGTCACTTGAGGGAAAATGCTGTTTTTTGGCTGGAATGTGTTTAACCTTAAGCTTGAGTTCGTTCTCTTTCTTTGTGATGTTTCTCACCTGGCCTTCAGACTTTGTTGGACACAGTCATTGGTCAAGGTTTCATTTACCCCATGGCAACCACATCAGTGTTCTAGGCATCATGTCTCAGATGCAGCTGGGTAGACAAGGGACAAATAGTGCTAACATAATTTCACGCTGAACATAATTTGAATCAGCAAGCTGTAGACCAGCGCCAATTCCGTGCATAAAAATCAGTGTCGGAGTGGGTCAAAAGGGGCAGCATCGCTAGTACATTGAGCGAAATTGTGCTGGGTTAAAACCCAAAAGTTACAAGAGGCGGCTTTTTGCCGCCCCTTGCAACCGGCCGCTCGCTGCCGTCTGAGGCAAGAATCTCACCTTGCCTCATGGCAGGAGCGGCCCTGCCATAGACTGTAAAATGTTCTTGAAAATTGAAGCATATCTTGGTTTCTCTTAGTCTGCAGATATTTTCCTGCACTTTTTCTAATATGAAATATTTAGTCTTGCCATTTAGTTGGATATCCTTCTTAAATCTGAATTCTTAGCTGGTATGTGAAGTACTACTTACTGCATCTTCAAATGAACACTGATCCAGCTCAATATGATTTTCAGATCTATAACATATAAGCATGCAACATTCAAAAACATTAACATTTGTAAGACATTCGCACATCTTTGTGGACAGCATACATAGTCTTACGAATTCAACTACCATGACAAGTTTCTCAACTCTTTAAAAGCACCCCCCTCTCCAGATACCTAAAAAGAATATCTCCAGACATTACATTTGTACACATAGTTATTACCTAGCACAAAAAGAATTTGGCTGACTTACAACTCTCACATTGATGGACTGCTGAAAGAAAATGATGCTCTACTTTCCTGCAGTATCATATGGTGTTCAAAGGGCACAGTTAAACAAATGAATAAAAATGATTATATTTAGTCGTATTTATTAAAAAAATTATCCTATAATATATCTGCATTTGGCAAAAGTAAAGGTAGTCATACACGGGCAGATTTAAGATGCAGATTTGTGTATGTGAATTTCTCATGGGCCTCCCCGACCGATATCTGGCCAAAAAAATCGGCCAGATAATGATCAATCAGACAGGTTTGATTTTCCCCTGCGATGGAGGACCGCATCAGATAGTTAATGCAGTCCTTGTTCCATTGGTGTCTATTTCCATTGTTGTAATTGCTTGGCCCTAGGGCCAAAAGTAACTCTGGTGTAGTTCTGAATTCTATTTTGTCTTCATCTGTCCGCAAAAAGTTCTTCCAGTATCCTTCTGATTTCTTCACATGAACTTAGCAAACTGTAGACAGTCAGCAATATTTTTGGGGAAGAGCAGTGGCTTTCTCCTTGCTACCCTGCCATACTCCATTGCTGTTCGCTGTTCTCCTGATGGTGGACTCATGAACATCAAAATTTTCCAATGTGAGACAGACCTCTTCAGTTCCTCAGAAGTTACCCTGGGTTTCTTTGTAACCGGACTATCGGACTATTTGATGCCTTGCAGTTGAAGTTATATTTGATGACCAACCACTTCTGGGTAGGTTAACAATGGTGTTGAATTTCCTCCATTTGTTCATAGTCTGTCTATTGTGGTGGAGTCCAAACTATAGATAGTCTAGTAACCTGTTCCAGCTTTAGGGGTATCAAACTCTTTTTCTCAGGTCCTCATACACCTCCTTTGTTCCAGCCTTGATAGACATCCACAAATGTGTGGATCAGTGTGATCAGGCTTTACTGGATCCCTGTTCTTTTAATAAAACAGGGTCTCTCACACATACCTGCCATTGACTGAAAACACCAGACTCTGATTTCACCTTCAACATATATGATAATCCTAAGGATTCACTTTTGCCACACGCAGATATGTTTTTGGATCTTTTTCCCCTAATAACTACGTGACCAAATATAATAATTTCATTCATTTAGGTTTTCTTCATCTACTTTTAGGGGTTGCTTGAAACTCTGATGATGTTTTAGGTCACATTCATATAAAATGTCGAAAATTTTAAAGGGATACTGTCATGGGAAAAAAATTTTTTTTCAAAATGAATCAGTTAATAGTGTTGCACCAGCAGAATTCTGCACTGAAATCCATTTCTCAAAAGAGCAAACAGATTTTTTTATATTCAATTTTGAAATCTGACATGGGGCTAGACATATTGTCAATTTCCCAGCTGCCCCAAGTCATGTGACTTGTGCTCTGATAAACTTCAATCACTCTTTACTGCTGTACTGCAAGTTGGAGTGATATCCCCCCCTCCCTTTTTCCCCCCAGCAGCCAAACAAAAGAACAATGGGAAGGTAACCAGATAGCAACTCCCTAACACAAGATAAGAGCTGCCTGGTAGATCTAAGAACAGCACTCAATAGTAAAAACCCATGTCTCACTGAGACACATTCAGTTACATTGAGAAGGAAAAACAGCAGCCTGCCAGAAAGCATTTCTCTCCTGAAGTGCAGGCACACGTCACATGACTTGGGGCAGCTGGGAAATTGACAAAATGTCTAGCCCCATGTCAGATTTTAAAATTAAATATAAAAAAATCTGTTTGCTCTTTTGAGAAATGGATTTCAGTGCAGAATTCTGCTGGAACAGCACTATTAATTGATTCATTTTGAAAAATTTTTTTTTTCCCATGACAGTATCCCTTTAAAGGATTCACAAACTTTCATGCATGACTGTATGTCTAAAAAAGACTTGCTTTGGCACAGTACCTAAAGTGTTATAGTTCAACATCCTCTGCTTCACCCTCTTAGGATACTGATTCAGTTTCATGTATCCTTGATTATTGACCCTACTTTCTACTAATAGCTGTAACTGAAAAGCAAGTACATGCTTCATATTTAATAATAGCCTGCTGTTTTAGTGAATAAAAATAAAAGCTCCTTGGAATTTAATTGGGTGAGTTATCTCCCTGTGCCGTTACACTTGATATCTAGCTTGTAAACGCCTCAAAAACACCCCCCCTCCCAAAACCCCAAGATGACAACTGTGCACTTTTAATCATTTTTAAGTAAGACAAACAAGTTCTCTTATGGTTAGATACATTTGATTTACTTAGAATAAGGCACATTCTCTTACTATTCCAAGAAGATTTACTGACTTGTATGCTTAAAGTAATCCAATTTGATAATAATTTAATGCTTGATCTCTGCATATTTGGAGCACTCCAGGATTTTATTCAGAGTAGTGAAGAACTTTCTACTTCTTAATAATCAGGAAGCCTTGCACATCTGTCCACAAAGGTATTGCATATGCCAGAAATGTGTCCGCATATGCCAGAAATGTGTCCTGCCTTCCAAAGACCTTAGCCTGTTGTCAAGGTCTACATTCACATTTTAGTAAATGCATAATTACATTTAAGGAAAATGTAATTGTTGAGGAAGGAATTATGCCCCTTTCAAAATGTATAACATATAACAGGCATTCAAATAAATCTGAGGCTAGTAGGAAAGAAAATGAACAAACCACAAAACCACATCCTTACTTAGTATGGTAACCTAGGGCAAGTGGACAAATATAAAGGAAAGAGTCGATTTTGGAGTGATTGCAGCAAGAAAATATTAAATCCAGACTTTACAACAGAGCAGAGAAGTTATTTGACTGAATATTTTCCCCAATCAGCATTTAGTGCTGTGGTACCTTAGTAACTGTCTGTATTAAAATGGAGAAAAAGCATCCAAATTTCATGCTTGCTTGGTTTTATGCTGTGCAGCATTGTAGAAGGGCTTGCTGAAGTCATTAGTATTATGAAAATATAACCACACACACACACACACCATGCCCTAACAATCTGCTCTTCCTTTAGTCCTAAAATGTTACCGTCTATTTGCCGTAATCTACTTTCCAGAGACCTTTCATTACCTCTGGAGACCAAATGCAGAAGGAAAAAATATAAGAACTGTTGGAACTTCTATCCAATAATAAGTTTGTATAACAACAAAATATTATGTATTATTTATAGGAAAACCTGTAATGCTTGCCAAGACACACACAGATTTCAGTCCCTTTACCCTACAGCAATTGCGCATTCTCTTCAGACTAGACAACTGTAGACTTAGGGGCAGATTTACTAAGGGTCGAAGTGAATTTTCGAAGTTAAAAACTTTGAATTTCGAACTATTTTATGGGTACTTCGACCATCGAATAGGCCTAAATTCGACTTTGATTCGAAGTAAAAAAAAAGTTCAACTTTGAAAATCGAAGTACTGTCTCTTTAAGAAAGTTTGACTTTGACACTTTGCCATCTTAAACCTGCCGAATTGCTATGTTAGCCTATGGGGACTTCCTCCAACCTATAGCCAACATTTGGCTAAGTCTTTAGAAGTCATTCGATCGATCAATGAAGTTCGATTCGAAGGATTTCATTGTATGATCGAACTATTTTCGTTTGACCGAATTTGGCCAAATTCGATTAAAAAAAACTTCGACATTTGTAGTCGAAGTAATCCAATTCGATGGTCGAATTTCGAAGTATTTTCCACTTCCAAATTTGACCCTTGATAAATCTTCCCCTTATAGTCACATTACTCCATAAATCATACAGCATGCTGGACATACAAAATAAACTGGTCTTGTTACAAACAATAATGATTAGTATGCCTTTCTGTGCCAGCTGCTGCTCCATTTTTCCAATGTATAGGAAACAGCATATCCCAGATACACCAGTCAGTGTCAAATATATAAACTTTGATTTCATCTCATATGGGAGTCAATACCTGGGGCAGTTACATTGTTATTTGCTGTTTATGACACCTATAATTTACATGTTTAAAAAACAGCCTATCCCATGATGAGAAATTCTGCTACACATGGATAGATCTCAAGTGAATATAATAGGTGTTCTGTCTGATACGCACCTAATTTTAGAGGTGTTGTTTTATATAAATACATGGTTTATGAGTGCATAATGGGGTGTGTTTTTGTCTCGATTTTATGTAATACATAAGATATTTAACTCAAGAGACTGAGCTAAAGTAAAAAAAGATTTATCACAATTTGCTCATGCTGTGATATACTAAAGTTTTATGGTGTGCAATGAATTGACTGTATATATATCTTTTAAATATTGAAGTACAGATTTTTTCCCATTTATCCTGATAAACTTAAAATTGACATAGAATTTCCCTTAAAATGTTTTTGTTTACTTTGACAGGCAGTAATAACAAATGTTGCATTGGTTCTACTTAATATTTGTAATTGTTTAGGGAACAATGAAATGTTTAGTTTTTGGGAGAATATCTAAACTGATTAGTCCTCAACCCTAATGTGATTGCTTACTTCTATTACATGTGTATTAAAATACAAAACTAGCTAAACATAGCACTTGTCTAAGTTAATGCTTCAGTGAACACAATATCCTGAGCTAATTCCAACAAACTTTGGCAAGTGCTTCCACTTTTTTGAGTCAAATAGTCAACCCACTGTATAGTGCAATATCCCCTTGTGTACCAGCAATGTAGATTTTGTGTAAGATGGCTGCAGTTAACGACAGGCCCATAGGAACTGGTTATTGGATTGTTTCAGTCCAAGCCCTGCTTGGAGGTCCAACTTTTGATCAGAGGCTAGGACTTCCAGGGGAGTTAGCCCCACAGTTTGAACACTGCCTTAAAGGAGAAGGAATGGTTAAGCAAGCTTTATCAGAAAGGTCTATTTAAATACACCAGTAAACCCTCAAAGTGATGAGTCCTCTGTCAAAAGAAACACAGCATTTATTTTCTTATATTGTGTGCACATAGGCTTCTGTATGTTAAAGGGATACTGTCATGGGAAAAAAAATGTTTTCAAAATGAATCAGTTAATAGTGATGCTCCAGCAGAATTCTGCACTGAAATCCATTTTTCAAAAGAGCAAACAGATTTTTTTTATATTCAGTTTTGAAATCTGACATGGGGCTAGACATATTGTCAATTTACCAGCTGCCCCAAGTCATGTGACTTGTGCTCTGATAAACTTCAATCACTCTTTACTGCTATACTGCAAGTTGGAGTGATATCACCCCCTCCCTTTACCCCCCCAGCAGCCAAACAAAAGAACAATGGGAAGGTAACCAGCTAACAGCTCCCTAACACAAGATAACAGCTGCCTGGTATATCTAAGAACAACACTCAATAGTAAAAACTCATGTCTCACTGAGACACGTTCAGTTACATTGAGAAGGAAAAACAACAGCCTGCCAGAAAGCATTTCTCTCCTAAAGTGCAGGCACAAGTCACGTGACCAGGGGCAGCTGGGAAATTGACAAAATGTCTAGCCCCATGCCAGATTTCAAAATTGAATATAAAAAAATCTGTTTGCTCTTTTGAGAAATGGATTTAGTGCAGAATTCTGCTGGAGTAGCACTATTAACTGATGCGTTTTAAAAAAACATGTTTTCCGATGACAGGATCCCTTTAAGCTTCTTTCAGCTTAAACCTCCAAGGCTAGGGCTTGAGCATGCTCAGTTTGCTCTGCAGTTTTCTCCCTGAAAAGTTCCAGTGCTGTGTGTGGCACACACCTTCCATTCAAGTGAGTTGGACAGTGGCTTTTGGTACTTCTACATGAAATACACTAAAGCAAAATGTCCCACATGTGGTAAATAGACAGAAAATTTTCGCTTCAGAATTAAGATTCCTTAATTACTTTAAATGATCCGTAAATCCCTAAATCAAGAAAAAGTCCTTAAAGAATGGATAATACAATGTTAAATATCAGACTTTAACCTCTTATATCTCATTATTAATACAAAAGATGTAGAAAAACAATTACATGTTGCCCTTTATTACAAAATATTTGCAGAATATTGGCATTAAATGACAGTTTTAAAGGAAACAGACATATTAGTTTAGTTTTATGCGGGCTTTGGTGCTTCATGACTGAAAAACATTTGTAGCTCTGTCCAGGAGGAAAATATAAGAGTTGAGTGGAAACATTTTGCTTTTATTTTAAGATGCGTGATGCAATCCCAGATTTAATATTTGGTTTCCGAATTGGCATGGGGAACCATTTACAGACCTTGAAAAGGCAAAATACATCTGTGTTCAACATTAGCCCAATAAATAGGACTTATATTAAAATATGTTATGCCTTTAATCAAAAACATATTTTCATTTTATTATGTTTTTTAATTAAACTTAAAGTGCATATGGTGAATTACTTTTCTCATTTCACTTGAGAGTTGAGTGGGGTTAACGTTGCCCCCCACCACTTTAGCCCGTCTCCCAATTGTCCTTAGTTTATAAACTGATGAGCAATTGCACAATTGAGTATGAAAAAGCTTGTTGAGTCCGAATGTGCTGCTATTTTCTTCTACTATACTATAGTTATAGGATCTGTTATCCAGAAACCTGTTATCCATTAAACTCTGAATTACCAGAAGGCCATCTCACATAGGGGCAAATTTACAAAAGAGCGAAGTGACTAACGCTAGCGAAAATTCGGCAGCGTGCCGTCATTTCGGGACTTCGCTGATTTACTAACGGGTGTAAATTCGCTAGTGAAGGAGATAGACTCTAGCGCTACTTGGCACTCTAACGCCAGGCGAATGGACGTAACTACGCAAATTAAATAAGATGGTGAAGGTGAAGTGCTATAGAGTAGATAGGAGTCCCTCAAAAAAATGTTTACATTTTTCTAATTCTGAAAAAGCGCTGGCGACTTTTCAGTTTTTCAGGGTAATAGGCTGTAAAAGATCGTAATTTTTTTTTATGGTACCCGGCTTCCCCCCTACATTTCCTTACATATAGCACATAAACTATATACAGGGCTCATGTGTAGGGCAATATAATGACTCTATTTTCTTTTATTAAGGTTCCCTGGGCTTGTATAGTGTAATGTATTTGCTGCAACATATACGTCTATTGAAATGTAACTTCCCGAAGTATGCAAATTAGCCAACGCTAGCGTAACTTCGCTTTGCTTGCCGAATTAACGCTAGCACAACTTCCCACTGGTTTCTGTGCTGTGATGTAGTAATTATCTGTATAAATTACTATTCAGCCTTATATTGTAATATGTATATTCTGTGAAAACTGTATATTTTAAATTGGTCCCTGAGATCAGTAAGTGACAGCAACACAGAGCAGTGCAGTGCAGACGGGGAGCTACAGGGGCAACTTCAGAGACACAGATATTTACTGCTAAAGGGCTGGGGTTAACTTGGGCTGGTACAGAAGTCCAAAACATAATGTACAACATTTCTAGTCTACTTATTTAGTTAAGCTTTAGTTCTCCTTTAAAGGGTCAAATAAATAGAATATGGATTGAAATTGTGTTCTGCCTAATCTAATTTTTTCAGGTTTAAGAATAGGGACGGCTCTACATCTTGCTACCGCTCTCTGTGTTGGGGCATCTCAGAGCGTGATTAGACTTTGGGTGGTTGCTAAACAACTGCCAGAATGCTTTG
This sequence comes from Xenopus laevis, assembly GCF_017654675.1. NCBI lineage: Eukaryota > Metazoa > Chordata > Amphibia > Anura > Pipidae > Xenopus > Xenopus laevis. The sequence goes on along the minus strand of NC_054372.1, from coordinate 54,602,901 downwards.
GGGGCCTGGCAGAGGGAAAGCACCTCTCAAATGTTAGTTTGGGTCCAAGTTACCCCTACACCACCAAAACATTAATAGAAATAAAACTCTGAGTTCCTCAAAGTTACAAATTGCAGCAATTATCTGAATGGGCCTTCAGCATAATAATGTTAAACATGTAGCTCGCTGTTTTTTTCTCCTGCTTGCGTTTATAGTGGAAAATATTTCCATTAAATGTAGGTTTTCAATTAAAAATAAAAAGTTTGGTTGCACACAATGTTTAAGGCATCTGAGCTTTAATAATTTGCATTCATATGATGGATATTAGGGCCTGTGTACTGTTACAACTCGCCTGCCATTGCCATTAGGCGTCTTCAGATAATTGGCTTAAAAATATGATCTGCGGTCACAATGGGGAAGATATTTCTAGTATTTCCTTTGCCTGCAGCCTGTAGCTTTCCCCGTCCAATCCAGCTGGCCTCCTGGAATGTTTTTATTGATATTGTACCGTATCCTGTTCATTATGAATGTGCCACATTACAGGAAGTCTGAATTGCAAATATTTGTGATTCTGTTACAAGGCCTGGGGATTGAAGGCAGGTGTTCATGCCCTTTTATAGCTTGTATTTTTCCCTCTTTGCAGGCACCAGATGCTGTATAGTATAATTTTATTTGCTGGGTTGTTAAAGCATATCACAATGCCCGAAGAGCATTTAGCAAAAGGTGTCCATTGTGCATATTAAACCTTTTCAGTTATGACATTAATTGAGGCAGGTTTAATATTTTTTGGGAATATTTTAAGCACCCTGCTTTCTACACTGTGCATGAAAACAAAATGTTATACTGGTGTATTTTAAAAGCATCAAAAAATGTGTATATTTTTGTTGTAGTAAAAGAAAATTCCACCTGATTGGATGAATATTATGGCAGCTCTCGCTCATATGAATAGAAATAACCCCATATAACTTAAAGGGACAGTTCAGTGTAAAACAAAAACTGGGTAAATGGATAGGCTGTGCAAAATAAAAAATGTTTTTAATATAGTTAGTTAGCCAAAAATGTAATGTATAAAGGCTGGAGTGAGCGGATGTCTAACATAATAGCCAGAACACTACTTCTTTCTAGCTTTCTAACTCTGAGTTAGTCAGCGACTTTAAGGAGGGCCACATGGGACATAACTGTTCAGTGAGTTTGTAATTGATCCACAGCATGTCCCAAAAGCAACAGTTATGACCAACGTGCCCCCCCTCAAGTCACTAATTGGTCACTGTCTGGTAACCAATCAGTGGAAACCAAGAGAGCTGAAAAGCAGGAAATAGTCTTCTGGCTATTATGTTACACATCCAGTCACTCCAGCCTTTATACATTAAATTTTTTGGCTAACTAACTATATTAGAAACATTTTTTATTTTGTACAGCCTATCTATTTACCCAGTTTTTATTTTTGTACTGAACTGTTCCTTTAAAGTGGACATGTCACCCAGACACAAAAATCTGTATAATAAAAGTTCTTTTCAAATTAAACATGAAATCCAATTTCTATATTTTTATTAAAGCATTCATAGCTGTTGTAAGCTCATTTAAAAATCTCAACTGTCAATCAAATATTGTCTGCCCCTCATCTATGCCTCAGACAATTACTTTCACTTTCCATTCAGCACTTCCTAGATGTCACTGCGCTCCCCACATTCCCCTGTTCTTTTCACTGTTTAATTGTGTAGCCAGGATGGACATCTGGCTACATCCTGGTGCACAAACAAGATTGTGAGATGATGCAAGGCTTACCTTAATAACAGTGTCCACAAAATGGCTCCTGCCTGCTTGTTATAATTATGAATTCCCAGACTGAAAGAAACAAGATTCATACAATTCATATTGGGTAGCGGGTACCCTTTAAGCTTTGTGGGTACACCAATTTTTGTTTACAAACATTTGCTTTTAAGTTAAATAAACAGAAGTCCATTGTACCCATACTATGTGAATGTTTCTTTTTTTTTTTTAACAATTCTTTTTATTGAAACTTATTGTACAGTCAGTGAACACATCAGACATAAATACAATGATTGTTCCATACTAGTTGTATCATGTAAACATTTTTGTTTTAAAATAAAACTTAAACAACAAAAGCAAAAACATGGTGTCTGTGAGATTCTTCGGATCCTTAACATAACCTTGAATGTCATTATACTACAGTTCTATCTCAGCATTCCTAGGTAATCTCAGTGTATCCATAACCTTACAACAACCTTTATTCCTTCAAAACTTGTCACCGTTAAAACAATATAAATCTGTTCCTAACCCACCCGATAGTCACGTGATAATATCCACAATACTTGTTAATTTTCCCCCAATGAAAAAATAGTAAGTCAGCAGTCGGTCCCGTGACATTGTCAGCTGCCCCTGGATTTTATTATACAGGCAGAGGACATTGGTAACACAGTGTGTTCAGTTAGTGAGTCAAGGTGGGACTAGCTCAGGGTCCTGTTCAATCCACAAACCCCACACCTTATCAAATTTCTCAGGGCAGCCCCTTTTCATATATGTAAGTTTGTACATTGGTAAAGATTTGTCCACTAGCTGCTCCCAGTCATGAACCCTGGGTCCCCCCCTAGATTTCCAGTTTAGCGCAATCAATTTTTTAGCATACATACAGAGTATAGAGATTAGTGAACAGTGTGCCCTCCTCGGAGATACATCTTCTACCTGACTCAATAAAAGTACTCTGGGTTCAAATGGAACAAAGATATCAGTTTTTGCTGTAATGAGTTGCACAACTGCCCTCCAGTACGTTGTGATCACAGGGCAGACCCACACCATATGGAAAAAATCCGCAGGCGAGTGCTGACATCTGGGGCACTCCGAGCTAAGGGCCGGATTTATTGTATGCAGACGATGTGGGGTAAAGTACACTCTATGCAGGTAATTGATTTGTGTCATTCTGTCTTTACTGCTAATCACTCCCTCAAAGATGAAATTAAGGGATTCATCCCAGTTTTCCTGTGTTAGCTCAGGGATGTCACTTTGCCATTTTGTTCGAAGTTTATTAAGTGGGACACTCCTAGCATCCTGCAATTGTGCATAAAAATATGATAATGGCTTGCCTAACACCTGCTTATGTATCCCAGTCTCCAAGCCAGTCAGTGTAATGTCTACAGATTCACTCCGAAACTGAGTTATAAAAGCATGTCTTAATTGCAGATATCTGAAAAACATATTATTCGGCAAGGCATAAATTTCCTTCAGAGCTGGAAAACCAAGAAGTTTACCATCTGCTATGACATTAGACAGGTATTTTATGTTATATCTAGCCCAAAGCTGAGGGTCTGGAATTAACTCTAGCTGCTTTAAATAGGGGTTACACCATAGTTGGGTAAAGCTAGAGCATTGATGTTGAAGTTTAGGAAAATATCGAAGAACCAGCTGCCAGGCCTTTATGGTTTCTTTCATCAGGGGGGAGATCGCAATATTGTAAGAGGCACCACGATACGGTAGATTCTTTAAACCTTCAAAGGACCCTGCCAGTTTAGCTTCAAGGATGACGGACGCATTTGAGTCATCAGAAATGGCCCAATTCCTCACAACCACCAACTGTGTTGCCAAGTAATAAAGGAAAAGATTGGGGGCTGCTAATGTGAATGTTTCTGTTCTGAATGGAGTCTTGGCTAAGTTTTTGCAGTAACTATATTGACCTTCTACAGTAGCATAACATGAATACCAGATAGAGTTGCCATCTGGTTGGTAAAAAGGTAACTTGATGCCAGTGCTATTAACAGGGAAGACAGATAACAAGAAAACCATATATTTTCCAGAATATTTAGCTAGCAGCACATGCCCATAATATTTGTAAAGAGGTAGTATGCCTTACTTTTTTTTATTATGATGTGTGGCTCTAGCAATTGGCAAATACTGTTGTTTTTTTTTTTTTACTATTATTATTATTTTTGTTCTGGATCTCTCAGATTTGGAATTTAGGCAGATAACTGGTAGCTGCTAGGGGTTATCTACCTTAACAAACAAGCAGCTGTTCATTCTGCAGAAAGTCAGAATGAAGTGAGAGAGGGCCTAAACTGAAATAAAAACAATAAAAATAATAAGATTGGAGCCTGACAGTTTTTTCAAATATTTGGTTTCTGGTGGAGTGAGGGACCTTGACAAACAGAAAAAAAATTGCCATTGTAGATGGATAAACGAAGGAGAAAATTATAGGAGAAGGAAAGTCGTTTCACACTTGGGGGTGCCAAATGTTAGGCACCCCAAGTGAATGTAGTGCCTAACATTTTTGTAACATCTCACCTACTATTTTAGAGTATGTGAGATGTTATATCAGAGTCTTAACTAGCAGCAAAAATATGCAACTCGATTGGGTAAGAATGGTACTTGGTAAATGTATTAGAAAAATTCATTGCTCTTTAATATAATGTAATAATAACTGATTACTTTTATTAATGCATAACCATAATTAATGTTAATAATGCATAAATAAATTGCTTATAATTAGCCTTTTATATAAACTATTCATTAGTATAGTAATATACAATGGTGCAAAATCCTCAAGATTTATAGCAGATTATGCAGGTGGCCTTAATGAGCTCCACAAAATATGCAACTCCCTAGAAATAAAGCTGATATTAGTTGTTACAGTTGTGTTTAAAAGCAGCAGCTATTACAATACAGTTTAGTAAACATAGGAGCTGTGTTAATTCTGTCACAAAAAAAGTGATGTGTTATAGACTATTTTCCAGGCTTTGTGTCATAATATTCAGTTTAATCCGCTGGAAAAGTTCAGGGGAAGATTGATAGAAGGGGCAAAATATGGGTTTTTTTATCAGTGTAGCTGGATGGTTTCTTTAGCTGCTGGCATATTTAAGGGAGTAGGTTTGATTAGTGATTGTGCAATCCTCGATATATAAAATGTGTTTTTTTACGTTTTCTTGCCAGTCACTAACCAGATGTATTTTTTGCTTTATGAGATTATATAGACGTGTTTGCTATTACAAGCTGTTTATGATATGCAGAGGGTGGTTTTTATGCCTAATGTAAATTGTGGAATATGTAGAAGTTGTATATGTAGAGAGGTTGTATACAAGTACTGACATGATCAAATTTTATGTTACTTTAACCAATGGAAACCATTTAAAGGGATTCTGTCATGATTTTAATTGTATTGTTTTTATCACTAAATTACATTGTGTACATTGCACATAATTCATTTTACCATTTAAATTTACTATTTTTTTTTTAATATTGGTGTGCAGCCAACTCAGGTCATTGTGCTTGGTCATGTGCTTAAAGAAAGAGCCAGCACTTCACTTTGGAACTGCTTTCAAATAGGTTCTTGTTTCTCCTACTCAGTGTAACTAGTGGAGTGGCAACTTGGGTTAGCCAGACTTATAGTTGGTGCTAAGTGATGCCATATGTGTTGCATCACTCATTAAAGCAATATAACACAATATACACTAGAAATGTATATATAGAGTAGAACATTATAACAGTACACACTACTGTAAAATCTAAGAATAGCTGAATTAACCTTGGAGTTTCATAAACTGCATAAAAGTATTCGGCTTGTGCCTTTGTATGGTGTATGTATGGAGCTCATGTGTGGCTTGTAATATTTGTATATTTCAAAGTAGCTAGTACAGGTATGGGACCTGTTATCCAGAATATTCGGATCTTCATACCTTTAGGTCTACTAGAAAATCATGCATACATTAAGGGGCCGATTCACTAAGCTCGAGTGAAGGATTCGAATGAAAAATACTTCGAATTTCGAAGTATTTTTTGGGTACTTCGACCTTCGACTACGACCTTCGACTTCGATTCGAACGTTTCGAACGAAAAATCGTTCGACTATTCGACCATTCGATAGTCGAAGTACTTTCCCTTTAAAAAAAACTTCGACCCCCTACTTCGGCAGATAAAACCTGCCGAAGTCAATGTTAGCCTATGGGGAAGGTCCCCATAGGCTTGCTAAACTTTTTTTGATCGAAGGATTTTCCTTCGATCGTTGGATTAAAATCCTTCGAATCGTTCGATTCGAAGGATTTAATCGTTCGATCATACGAAAAATCCTTCGATCGATCGAACGAACGTTTAGCGCTAAATCCTTCGACTTCGATATTCGAAGTCGAAGGATTTCAATTCGAGGGTCGAATTTCGAAGTATTTTTTACTTCGAAATTCGACCCTTAGTGAATCTGCCCCTAAATGAACTCAATAAGCTGGTTTTGCATTTATGGATTGATTATATCTTCGTTTGGATCAAGTACAATGTATTGTTTTAATTTTACAAAGAAAAAGGAAATCATTTTAAAAAATTTTGATTATTTGGATAAAATAGAGCCTATGGGAGACAACCTTTCCATAATTCAGAGCTTTTTGGATAACGGGTTTCCGGATAACGGGTCCTAAACCTGTACAGTATTCTTTAAAAGTGCTGCATGTAGGCCCTAGGTTTTATGAAACTGCAGCTTCCAGCATGCCACCAGTTCTGTGAGTTTCAGTTCTGCAGCAGCTATTTTGCTGCAGGATGGACTTTTCTTATTTACTACTTCCTTCCCCTCCTCAAATGAAGTCCTTAGCTTTCCTGCATCACCAGTGAATCCCCTCAGCTGACACCTTGGCTTCAAAAATAGATATATGCCCTATGAATGTCACCTTATCAGACTGGGAGAGAGAAAAAATAATCTCTTTTACAAATATTAATTCTCCCCCCCCCCAGTATACTCCTGTAACCAGATGCATTGAACACAAACCTCTTGGCTTTCCAGTGTGCACATCTGGAGATGTTGCTGCTTGTCTGGTCATTTCTGAGCAATTAATCAGATTTTTCTATGTTAAACTCCTGTTCAGGAAAGGCTCTTGAAGCTAGTTAAATAAGCAGGTGATCCTGATGTGTTGCCTTTTGGAAACAGTGGGATAACGTTTCCTTTGTGGAAGTGATTGAAAGTGTTAGCTATTCTATTTGACATTTAAAATCCCAGATCTAAAATATATGAGCTCACATATGTACCAGAGACTGATTATCAACATAATAAATCAACACAGTGATGGGTTATCCAAAAAATAAATAAATAAATACATTTAAAAAAAAAAAAAAATATATATATATAAGGATCGGAAACAAAGGTAAAAGACCGCAACTGCTCACCGCATATACTCATCCAGGTGCTCTGTCAAGCAGTATCCACACTGCTAACATTCAATAGACTCAAGACAGGCAGACGGCACTTCTGGAAAAGGATTATTGGGGTTGCTGCAACCCCACTAAACCTTTTCCAGAAGGTTATATATATATATAAGGTGGTCCAAAACATTGGGTACACAAGTATAAATAAAATTTGATGTATATTCAAGATATCAGATTGCCCTATCACCCGGAGAATGAAAAAAGACTGGCTTTGATGCAAGCGCTTGGAACTGTATATTTATATATATATATATATATATATATAAATAGTGATGTGCGAATAAATTCGCCTGTCACAAATTTGCGACGAATTTCGCGTCGGAAAAGTCCCTCACGTCAAAATCGCTGCGCGTCAGCATTATTCAGATGCCCATTGACTTTAACGCCAGGCGTCAATTTTCGAGTTTCGCAATTTTTTTCCCCGGGACGGGAGGAATTCGTCCATCACTATATATAAATAAATAATCTAGTGATTTTAGTTTGAGAGCCAGTATAGAGTGTTTTGTTGGCTCTTGAACATTCACAAAAAGGTGCATCAATATGATTGCCATCTAGCATCTTACATTCTGAATGCTTACGAACCTTATTATTGAAGGGAATCTGCTATCAGAATTGAAAAATGCTTATACCTTAAAACAAGATTCAATGTTATGTAAAGTTGTGTTATTCAAAGGGGGGAACAATTTGCTTTGCTTATGGACACTTTTTGTGCTGTCAAAAAGGAGTGTATTTTTTGGTACTCATGTGTCATCTTGTGTCTTCATGTTTCTACTTTTTTCTGGCAAAGAAATTGCAGTCCTGTGTTGTATTTTTGGAGGAATTCTAGATTTATACACAGGATCAAGTTATGTGTCTCGCAAAATACAGGGAAGAATTCTAGAATTGTCTGTTTAGGCAAAGCACATGGTATGATTTGCTTGCTGGTGTAATTCAGCCAACGGAGAAGACCTGAAACTGCACCTGCTGCCTCCTATTGAGTTTAATGAGGACTATCTGACATGAATGATACAGGCTTTCTGTGCTGTAAGACTGTCATTTGGCGCACCTTCATCACTTTTGTACCCATTACAGAGAGAACACATTTGATACTTCAATGCAACAGGAGGTGTATCCACGTGACAATCTTTATTAAGGCATCAACAAAGTAATGTGCTATGCAAGGGACATCATACCTTAGGCCAGTACTTTTTGGTCTATGTGATTGAAGCCCCCTTTTGAGGTCCAACATTTTGCCAGGGCCTCCTTGGTTTATTTGCAGGTGGAGAAAAGTAGAGCAAAAGTGCTGTGGGACCAAGGCCTAATTGAAACAGCTTTGCTTCAGAATGGAGTCTGACATTATACTGTTATCATTTACATCATATCTGAGAGACCAATACAGTATTATACCCGAGAAACCTACTTATAGCCACAATGTACAATAGTTGGATGAAACCATAGATTGTCCCAGGCTGCTTATCACACCTAAAGTGTTTGTTGTTTATATACATTTATAAATTCTATTCAGAGCACAGATTTGACGGCGCCCCTTCAGTATAAGAGGATGTTACAATGTATTTGCAGCTGGTGCTTAACTTCACTGTCATAACACAGTCACATCAGAAGTTACAGATACCTTTCATTGCAAACTTAGCAAAATAGTATTCACCGACTGTATTCTTTAGAGCACTCTTGTATGACCTCAGGAGGAATAACTTTGCTTGGGAGTTCCTGTAGTAGTGTCCCTGCCACAATGTTACTGTCCCCACTATAGTTTCTTGTTGGAGCTTAGTGCTGCTTACCTGTCTGTCACTCATTCTTCTAGAACAGTGCTTTCTAACTACTGTGGTGTGGAGGGGTGGATTTTTTCTGGCCTATGGAGTGGAGGGCTGATAATGGAAGGCAGTCCCACTTTAAACCACACCCATATTACCACAAGAACTTTTAAGACTATGTACACATTGATGATGGTAGCACACTAAAAAAAAATAACAAATGGTTGGTTAAAATCAGATTAAAACACACCCTTAAATGCTTTAGGGCCCCTAACAACAATAAGCAAATTCTAACAACCCCCCATAACAAATCCCTGCCAGGCTTCTGTCCCACAGGTAGAGTAGGGCACACACACAGAGGGATTAGGGCAGGCAGAGTATGGCACACCGGGAGAATAGGGCAAACAGAGTATGACACAAGGAGCAAAATGCAGGTAGAGAATGGCACGCAAGACGCATAGGGCAGGCAGAGTACAGAACACACAGGGGGTATAGGGCAGGCAGAGTATGGTACACACAGGGATTATAGGAAAGGCAGAATACAGCAGGGGAGAAAGAAACCTATCAGGACCACTATAAAATGAACAGTTCATTTGGTCTGGTTTGTCTGGGGTGTGAACAGATGAACAATGTGGGCACTTACAGTCTGTGTGAGGGTGAACAGTGCAGGGTTTTACGGGTGTGAATAATAGAAGTGATACAAGTGTGAACAATACAGGATCTTACAGTCTGAATTTGAGGTATAAACAATGCAGGGGCCAGTTAATCAGGGTACTGATACAGTTTAAAGCATTAAAGGGAAGCAGTCACAGCAGGCAGAATTTCATATGGGCGCCACAAAAGGGGGGCCCCCAGTTGGACAGCACTGTTCTTGCTGTTCTTGCTGTTCTTCAATGTAATGGCTAAAACTTTAGCTTTAGGTCTAGACCTTTAGCATTGGGTATTCTTTTTGTACAAAAATGGGGGATTGCTTTGTATAGGTTGTGCAAAAAAAACTCTTACGTGGTCCACAACAATGGTATTTATGGCAGATGAGGAAACCAATAACAGTTCCTGTTCCTCTATTAATTTAGTAGTGTGGATATAACTTTGCATACCATAAGCTGTTCTCTGAAAGTTGTCTGTTTTATGGCAAATAATTGGAATATGAATGTATGTTATCAATAGCTTGTAGTATTTATAAGCAAGTTTCCATTGGAAGGCCTAGAGAATTTTAAACTGAAACTAAAACAAGCAGTGGAGTGGCCATTGATGCATCTTAATTAATTTATTCGTATTGGGATACAGCCACCAAAAGGAGTGCTGCTCTATGGACCACCAGGCTGATCAAAAACTATGATAGCAAAGGCTCTAACCAATGAAAGTGGGCTTTCATGGGGAGAAAAAGCCCAAATTGATGTAAGGGCAAGGTAAGCTTAGAATGGCAAGGTAAGCATAGAAGGGTAACCCCTTTGAGGAAAAGGGGCAGCCAAATGGAGACTACTGCTGGCAGATTAGTGTCAGCCCCTGCTTTGCAATCAACCTAGGTTCATGGTCCATCCGGTGTTCCAATTTTTCAGCACAGGTAAGAATCAAACTCTTGACTTTTGGGATGGCCCTAACCACTTGACCGTTTGGGAGGCCATCCTTATTGAAGCACCCGGGGTTCGTATTGACTCTATTAGGCGGAAGATGGACTGCCAGCACTGTCAGTCAATATAGAGGCACTTGGGGTCATCCGGTTCTTATGGTCATCCGGAAGTGCCTCTGGCAGGATCTGTGCTCTGTGGCACGGAGGCTAAAGCTCCTGTTGTCCGCTCTGGGAATCCTGGGTAGATAATTTCCTGGACCACTCAGGGTTATTTATGCCTTTATAGAACCCTCTCTTCTATGCAGGCCATTTTCTTCAGGCTGCATTCAAGCATGACTGCTACCTTGGAGCTGGCAAAACCAGCAACCCCTCACTTTGGTTCTATGGCACATGCAGCAAATGGCATCGATTCACCCTCAAAAGGAGAACCCAAAGGGCTCGGGGTTCAAGCCCCGGTGGGTACATTTCAGCGGAAGTTACCTTTTCTTTGGGCTACATTAACGAGTAACCAATATTTACAGTTCGGTAAAGCGCCTAAACTGCCTACGCTAATCAGCTTCTCAAATGCTTTATTTCAAGCTATCTACAGAACCCTGTCTTCGTTAAACAATTTACCAAGGTCAACTGCGAGCTGATGCAAGGCACTCCCCAAAAAGGGCAGCGGGGGGTCTTACAGGAAACCCCTGTAAGAAAAAGTGCAGCCAAATGGAGTTTTTTCGAGACAGCCCTTCAGCAAAGAAACAGCCAACCGCCATGTTTTTCAGCAAGGCCCCTCCTTCCATCACAGGAAGGCTATCTTTCCCTCACCTTCTCAATCCCATCGACTGACCTAGGGGCAGACAGCGTGCCCCTCCTTCCATCTTCACCCCCACCTTGGCCTACCAACAATGCTTTTCGATGTAAAGGCACAAGAGGACATCTGGAATTTCACCATGCAGGTCTAGGCTCTGTGGCGGGGGGGGGGGGGCTAAAGCCGCTTCCCTTTTTGGGGCTTGTCTTGGATCTGTCCGCACTTGACCTCTGTACATTTCTTAATGAGTAAAGCATTCTGTACAAAGGTTGAAAAAAGCCACAGAGTCAATACCTGCCCGTTGAGGTTCCCGATAACCACAACAACTAAATGTCCCACCTACCTTTACATTTCCAGGAAGTGCCTGCAGGCCATCTTCCACATAACAGAGTCAATTCGCTCCCTGGGTAACCAAGGGAGGCCTTGCCCGACCTAAGGGCAGACAGCTTGCCTCTCCTTCTATCACAGGCAGGCTACCTTCCCCCCACCTTGCCGGGTCATCTGTGCCATGTTCTGCATGCTGCATTCAAGAGTGACCTTTACTTTTGATTCTGCAAAATCGCTCCCCCATGCCCCAAGATGAACTGTCTGCTCTTTGAATATGTTTAATTTTGCAGGGGTAACATTGGATGGGGGATAAGGAAAAAATCCAATATTGCAAAACTGGTGAGTAGTAAGGTACACTTACCGATACTAACAGGTGGTCCAAGTGCTCAAGCCCCAGACCTTCAGCTTGGGGAGGTAGTATCAGACATGTAGAATTCAGTGGTAAGCTGGAACAAAAACTGGACTTCATTTCAAAATAGATGCAAATTAAAAGTTTAATTACGCAAAAAGGAACATCTCAGAGGATGGCCATATGCGTTTCGTGCCTCATGGAAAGTATGTGGCAAATCGCCTGTTTCCTGACCCTAGTTCCATTCCTGTTTGGTACCTGTCTGTTCAACACAAAGGTATTGGTTGTGTTTTCCTCAGGCTCCATTAACGATTAACCGATGCTTAAAGGACAAGCAAAGTTAAACTAAAGAAGTAAGCTAGAAATCTTGTATATTATGTTTTGGGCTTCTGTACCAACCACAGGCAACCACAGCCCTTTAGCAGTAAAGATCTGTGTCTCCAAAGATGCCCCAGTAGTTACCCATCTTCTTCTCTGCTGATTCACTGCACATGCTCTGTGCTGCTGTCACTTATTGAGCTTAGGGACTGACTCAAAATATACAGTACACATAGAATAGAAATGTCACAGTATAAGGCTGATTAGTAATTAATACAGATAATTACTACCTGGCAGCACAGAAACTAGTGCTGCTAACATCAGAATTTAATAATCAGCCCAGTAGCACCAGTTTGTATGACAGGCCAACCACATTTTCTGCTTGATAATTAGTGACGACCCCTAAGCTTAGCTTCTCAACAGCTGCTCATAAGTTCAGTATATAAAACAGGGTTTCCTTCTCCTTTAAGAATCGGTAAAGCACCAAAGCTGCATTTTCCTCAGGCTACATTAACGAGTCACCGACCTTCGCTAATCAGCTTCTCAAATACTTTTTTTTTTTTAAAGCTTGGTACAGAACACAGTACTCATTAAGCAAGGTAAGGGCAAGGTTTAAAATTTTGGAGACCCCCTATCTACAACATAGTAAATGAATTTAAAGTTGAACTGTACCTTCAAAGTAGCAAAGGAATAACAGTGGCAATAAACTGGTTGACATTGGCTGCTAGCCTTACTGTTTCTGACAAATTGAACAGATCTTCTGGTATCTGGGAATCATAAGTCCCCATTTAAAGAGGCAGCTAAGGGTAAGACAAAAATCTGAAGGTTAATTCCACAGTAAATGGATTCCATAGGTAAATGGCCAATACTATATACATATTTTGGGCTAATGTAACACAAGATAAATATTTGATGTTTATTTAGGTCATGTAAATACAAAGCTGGATTCTATTTATAGTTCCAAAGAAATACAAATACTTAAAGGAGTGTTTTTCTTTTTCAAGCTTTACCACTTTTACCCATTACAGTTGAATGCTAGTTTTATATTTTATAAATGGTTAAAATATGCTTGCATCTGATCCTCCAGGATAAGCTATCCCTGTGGGGGAGGGGTGTTGCCCACCGCCTCCTCCAGTAAAACATGGAGTATAGCAGTGAGGAGTAAAGATAGTGCCGGGTAAAGCGCTTCTGTGCATGAATGGTTGCCAGTAATTGGTATAAGATGAAAGGTACTGGATCCTTGCTTTATTGGCTCAGTATCTTAAAGGGGAACATGTTGATAAGCTGAGTTCAGTGCAGTGACTATGGCATCTTAACTAGACCTATTTGGATTTATGGAAAGTGCAGGGATCTGTGTCTACTAGATCACTCCTCAGTCGATGTGCCTGGGAATTTTTAAATGCAAAGAGAAAATAAATAGGTATATTATATATACAAATAGTCTGCACGCATAGGTCTTACTTGAAAAAATCAGTGTGAATAAATAACACTGATTTTTTCAAGTAAGACCTATGCGTGCGGACTATTTGTTGATTTTGATTTGTTATCATTTATGTTAAAGTCCCTGCACCTAGGCATTCATTTTGTGTTCTGGGTGCACTGACCTAACGTTCCTATATATATAAATAAATATATATATATATATATATATATATATATATATATATATAAATAAATATATATATATATATATATATATATATATATATATATATATATATATATATATATATATTCATATGATTCACCGGCACTCACCCTCAATTGATCAAATTCCGGGTGCTCCTCGAAAGGAAGCAAATAGATACAGTTAGGAGCACACACGGGTGTAGTGATAAAGAAGTATCTTTTATTGGAGTGTTACAAACTACCCCACATTAACGCGTTTCGGTTCTCTCTGAACCGTCGTCATATATATGTGAATGTATAATTGAACTTTTCAACTTAGTATCTTGCAATTTTATTTTCGCACCATTTTCTGACCTCCTCTTCATTACTATTTTAGCTTTATTTATGTTTAAAAAAGGGACTTTTGACATCCTTACATTAGTAGCTTAAGCATGCACCATTTAGCTAGACTCATTAAAAAGCACAGTGGCATTGAGGTTGCCTAACTGGAGCTTATGTAGCATGTAACTTGGAAACACAGCAAACCAGCAATCTGTTCAGTTTACTCCAGTGCAGGGATTTTGGGAATCACATTTCCTTTGTCCTTTGAGAACTCTTTCTAAAGGGACAGATCTTATTAGATATCAGTAAGAGAACCTATCCGGGGGGGGGGGGGGGGAGCCAAGAGTCAAAAGAAACCCAGGTTTGTATTATGAACTTGGGATTACTCATGATAAGTAAAGCGCTAAATAATGGAAAAGATAAGCAGCAAATTTCAGTTTCATGCCAGAGCAGCTGCACAAATATTTTCAGTGTGTGATACTTTATTATGACATTTTGTAAACTCTAAAAGTAGGAAACATTGATTAAAAAAGCAAAACTAGAAGCTAAGCAACAGAACATGAAAATAAGCTGTACTGTATTTACCGTAAATGTATGTTAACTTTATTTGCATTTATTAATGTATTGATACCCTGTTTTATTCATTTATTGTTCTGCTGTACAACCCTGCGTACATAAGTAGTGCTATAATGTATAAAGAAAAATAAACATACATGGCTCATAAAAAGTATACATGGTGCTTATGATATTAATAGCAAATAAAGTTAAAGTATGGGAAGGGTGTTAGTTTTTTTTTCAGAAAAGGCGCCAACCCTAGCTTGTCAGTTTCAAGAAAAAGGTACCAAATGGGCATGTAAACAAATCTAACAGTGCATATTCCTAAATGTATGATTTCCCTTCACTGTCTACAGTTTATAATTTTTTTAGTTTTTTCTAAAATGATTTTATCCTTTTGAGCTTCAACCACAAGGAATATTGTGAAAGTTTTGTTTGGCCTTTGAGAGCATTTTATTACTTCCAGTTTATGACTTTTAAAATGAGTGTTTGTGTTTCCCATGCCATGCTTGGGCCATTTGTGGGTGTGACTTACATAGCATTTATATCATAAACACAGAAAAAAAGGAAAACGATTATAAAGTCATTTATAATTTTTAAACCAGTTCCAAGTGTGAGATCAAACAGTGTAGATTGTTGAAAAGGTAAGAAGTGTAAAAGTCCAGTAATTCTTTTTGTTTATTCTTTATTTTCAGTTTTTGAAATAAACAAGGGAGATATAGAGAAGAAGAGCGGATGGGTACTAATAGTTATATATAATAGTTATATAATTTATAACTCCATACTAGTATGGACAACAAGTTTTTGTCATAGTAATATGACAACAAGTTTTTAACTACTCTTTACACACAATATTCCTTAAACTGGGTTCTAATACTAATTCTAAGTATAAAATTGTGTGGGCTTGAGCCTATAATAAGTTAAAGTCTAGGGGTTTCAACTAGTAGATAATAGGTTTATAGTTTTACTGTTCCTTTGTCTTTTAAGTATTTAATCCAAAGTTCCCATATATTCCAATATTCTTTGTCTATTATATCATATAAGTTATTTCCTCTATTTTCCTTTCTAATTATTTGACTTAGATTTCTAATTTACCTAGATAGTATTTATTTGTGCAGTTATCTTAGGTCATATTGTTTTACTTTTTTATCATGCATCTACAGGACTTTTGGCGCTGCTACTCATCTCTGGAATGCTGCTTTGCTTCATAAGTAGTAGTGTCTGTATCAATCAATCCACCGTGCAGTCACAGGAGAGAACCTCCTTTCTCTCTCTTCTAAACTTACCTGAGCAGTACTCTGGCAAGGTCCTACCTAAAAACTTATAATATAATATCATATGTGCACTGTTTTGATCCAGAGGAAGGCAAAAAAACCCAGGCGAAACCGTTGTTGACTTCAAGAGGAAATAAATTTCTTCCTGACCCCAATGGCAGTCACAAACATTCCCTGGATCAAGCATTTGACATCATTCGTTTAACATAAATTAATACAATCCCGACTCTCACAATTAAACGGTATAAAGATACAGAAACCACAAAGTAACAGTACATTAAGGAAAAACATCCATATTCCGTTATTAATAGATAATATGAAAACATAAAGAAGAAAACTCCTGCTTCTTTCCCTGACATCACATCCCTATCTGACTTCACCCCTGGGTCTGGCCATCTTCTGCTTTAATTCATTCCTTTTCACTTAAACACAGCTACATGATTCTGTCCATCTCTGACCAAGACCAGTATAATTTGGCTGCTGGTCATTCAGATCCCTTGTCATGCAGCCCCTGCGCTTATAGCTCCAGGGCTTTCCTTTTGAGAATAATGAAGAAGCAGATTCAAAACTTGGTCCCACTTCAGGAACCAAGTGTTACCATCATTATTTTTGCTTCACAAGGTCATTGTTGGTTGCTATGATTTGTTGCATATTTTGGCCTTTTTACTGCATAAATGTAAGTGGCTTTGAGTGCCACTCCATCAGCAGTCAATACCCCTGCTCTTAGTGCAGTAATACTAGAGCATAACCATTAGTGGAAACAGCTGTGTGTAAGCTCTGCTTCACCTTTCACTGGATGCACATTAGTGATGCTAGCAGAAATAAAAAATGCATCTCCATTTGCATGTAATACAGTACATCCGTTTGCCCCAAGAGCTGCAACTGTTTCCTTTGTCCTGACCTGCTTCAGGGGTTACTTAATGCTAGAATAGGAAAATAAACTTGGCTTGTACCATATTGGATCCATTGAGGGAGATGACTAATCCAAACTTATTTCACCACTACAATAAATAGCTATTTTGGTAATGCAATGAGACCTGCTGCCGTCATGTTTTAAGGAGAGACATCTGTTCTTAAAGCTCCAAAAGTACACGGGTTGGAAAGTACAAATATTTCATTGTCAAATAGAAACCAGATGGGAGGTAAAATATGTAGCAGAGTTCTCATTAAAGTCATCTGAAATTAAACGGTGTAGGAACCCAGACAAGGCACTTGTTAAAAATGGCCTGTTTTTACAAGCTGATTTTGCACAGTAGGAATTTGAAAATGCATTAGAGATGCTAACAATTTGCTGCCTCTGGAGATCAATTTCCTGTACGATTTGTACTAGCCAAGCTGAGGTTTTTAGGGAAACACCTGTTTAAGTTGTCTCTACCATTCATTCTCCATTGCTTCCTGGTTCCCTATGCCATAAATTCATTTTCAGGCCTTAAACAAGTCTGCTACAATTTGTAGGGAATTATCTGAAATGGTAGAAGCCTAGGCAACAGAAACTCTTATCAGTTGAAAAGGATTTTTCAGATGAACACTACATGGATGTGCTTATTAATGATCCTGGACTTTATCCGTCTGCTCCTGACCAAACAATGGTGTTTTTTCAAGGTCAGGCGTGTGTTTTTAGATCCTAACTTTTTTTTTTTATCAAAGGCTGAAGCACCATGTTCTCTATTTTACTGGAGCGCTATAAGAGAACAGTGTAGTTGTATTTCTTCCAAGTTTTTTCCCTAATCTGTAAATCCCAACTTTTCAATGCAAAACAACCATCCAACAAATGGTTTGTATGATATTGTCTATTAATAATATTAATTAATGACTTAATTTAACTACAGAGGTACGTTGTATTTTTAAGGCTGAGATACTATAAAAAATAGCTAGAGAGATGTAAAGCAAGCATTTAATACAGACAAATTGTTTAAATCATTTTCCTTATATCAATTAATATCCATTGTGTTTTTCCGTTTTGAAAGTATTTATAAATGTTGCCATTGATATCGGTGTCAACCCTCAGTCCCTTGTCATGTTTATTTTGAATGAATTTCTTTAAAAAGCACAGAGGTTGGGCAATACTCTCCTTGATCATATCAGGCTTAGCAAGGATCTTAGAGTCTATATACAATGTCTAGAAACATATAATGACATTGCATCTTTTGATAGATTTGTCTCCTTCTCTGTCTAGAAGGCTAGTGCATCTATATCTGAGGCAGACATCTCCCATTTGAAGTGTTACCACTAATATTTTAGCAATTGTGAGTGGCGAGCTCTAAAATACACACTTCAAGTTCAAGCTTGGGGAAGTATCTCCACTTCACAATGTAAGCTGAATGGACAAAGGTTAAAATGCAGACATGCTCCTATAGCTAAGCACGATAAAGCGTGCTTGCAAGTGGATTTGTATTAGGCTAAGCACCATACTTATCCAGCGACTAGACTTCTTAAGAAATATTGTGTGCAGGCTTGACAAATTTTGTCAAAATAAAAAAATGTCTTTACTATGAGGGAATACATTGGCAGTTTATTAGATTTATTATATGGCTATTGCCACCTGTAACCCTTCCCCTGCCAGCGTAAGAAGTTGCTTTGGAGCCCGTTTTTGCCAAACAACGACCCCCCCCATTTATTTGAATAGGATGTGCAAATGTAGAATCAACATCACTGACACTCTTTAGCTTCCTTGTCAGTGATGTAGTCCCTTGATGATCTTTGCTTGGGGTATTAGACATCCAAAAAAAGATTCTCAACATATGCACAGGTATGGGATTCTTTATCCGGAAACCACTTTAAATTCAGTGTGGTGGGAATTGATGTGGGTTGCCCAGCACCTACTGCACTGTACTTTTTGTGGTCCAACCAATATATAATGCACACTACATTTCCCTGATTTTACGTTTTACCGGATTTGAAGCCAATTTTTTCTGGTCCCCTGAAAAACAAAAAATGGGGGTTCTGCTGTAATAAAATCAATTATATAACTGTAATACTAAATTAAAATAACTAATAAATTATATGAATAGGAACGATTCATTTCATAATTACTAAAAGAGCTTGTATATAGTATCAAAATGCCCAATTATTAAATGAAAATCAGTGAATTTTGGCCTGCACTAAACTGAACTGATCTACACTCCTCAGGTTGGGATCTGGCTAAGTCCCACTTATTTCATGTAACCCCCTCCTTTTTGTTGTCATGTAACCCCCTCCTTTATGTTGTCCACAATTCATGACCTTCGGAGGAAGGATGGCAGGCATGCAACACAGGTATAGGACCTGTTATCCAGAATACTTGGAATCTGGGTTTTTTAACATAACTGATCTTTCTGTAATTTGGATCATACCTTAAATCTAAAAAGCTTCTAAAGCTTCATTTAAACATTAAATAAACTCCATAGCCTGGTTTTGCCTTTAATAAGGATTCATTCCATCTTAGGTTGGATCAAGTAGAAGGTACTGTTTTATTATCACAGACAATCAGGAAATCATTTTTAAAAATCTGAGATAAAATGATGTCTATGGGAGACAGCCTTTCCGTAATTTGGATCTTTCTGGATGATGGGTTTCGGATACCGGATCCCATACCTTACATTAAAGGGGAGGGTCACCTCTAAGTTAACTTTTAGTATGTTATAGAATGGCTAATTCTAAGCAACTTCTCAATTGCCCTTAATTATTTATTTTATAGTTGTTTAATTATCTTCTTCTTCTGACTCTTTCCAGCTTTCAAATGGGGGTCACTGACCCCATATAAAAAAACCAAATGCTCTGTAAGGCTACACATTTATTGTTATTGCAACTTTTTATTACTCATTTTTCTATTCAGACCCTCGCCTATTCATATTCCAGTGTCTTATTCAAGTCAATGGATGGTTGCTAGACTAATTTTGAAGAAAAAAAGCTAAATAAAAAGCTAAAAAAAACCCACAACTAATAAAAAAAAGGAAACTAATTGCAGACTGTCTCAGAATAACATTGTCTACATCAGGGTCATTCTGGGTAAGCCAATACCCGGGATTTTTCCTGTGCCGAAGGAGGTCCAAACGGGGCGCATAGCTAGTGCGGAGAGCACAATTGTGGTTTAAAAACTGTAAATTCTCCTGGGGCACCAGGGGCAGCCCTACTGCCTGAGGCAAGTTTTCAAACTTGCCTCATTGGCCCCGGGCCTCTGGTCTACATCATACTAAAGGTTAAAACGTTAACAACCCTTTTAATATACATAAATAAAGTTAATACAACTGATACTTTAGTTTTTTCCCATAAAGAGGATCACTGCACCAGAGGTTGTGGAATACACTGCTGGGTGATGTTGTGATGGCTGATTCTGTTAATGCCTTTAAGAGTGGCTTGGATGATTTCTTGGACAAGCATAATATCCAAGGCAATTGTGATACTAATCTACAATTAATATAGATATTGGTATGTGCAGTTTATGTGAGTGTAGGGAGGGGTTTAAGTGTGAGTATGTATGAATGGATGCTGGGTTTCATTTGAAGTGGTTGAATTGATGGACTTTGGTCTTTTTTCAACCCTATGTAACTAACAACATCTCTATATTTTCTTCTCTCTTTTTGGAATTACTTTAATAGGTAAAGTTTCAATTTCTGCTTACAGGCAGCTGTTAACTGACAAGAAGTAGAGAACACTCAGTTATTTAATTGTTTTCTATTCTTACAACTCATTTACCTACACAAATGCAGGGTGATGTACAAAGTGCAATTTTGTATACAAATTGCCATGCTTTTTTTTCACTCAATGAAGTCCCCCCCCCACCCAATTCAGTATAATTCTGTCTTGTGCAGCAAAACAAACACACTTACAAGGGCATGTGGTAGCAAATTGGATGCAGGTTGTAACTAACGAGCCCTGACTGGGTTATTTCCAGGGCTGTGCTTTAAAATAATATTATTTTGTGATTCTTTTGACTCAATCCACTTTGGGTACCACCGGTGTCAGTCTTCAAAAAAATATATATATTTGCTTGATACAAAAACATATTTCCTTGCATATTAATCTGAGATATTCCAGTGTAATTATTATGGCTAATGAATAATCTGCATATTTACCCTAAACCTGCCTGTAACTGTCCTCGGATCCTTGAAAGACTTTAAGAACATACCACTGGTACAAAAATAACTTTCTTTATTGGTAACATCATCAGGATAGGGAATCAGGAACAAAGATGATGAATTTTAGCAATATTGGTGCGATATAAGTGCAGTAAGTATGCGTAGAATGCGTAGAATGTGTAGAATGTGTAGAATGTGGTAGAACTAGGGGCAAACATACAAAAAGAGCATTCAGTATATATTCTAACATATAATCACTAACATTGTCATTAGCAGCATTAATCAGTACACATAAACAAAGATAGTTCACCTATTTTCGCCTCATAGGATCTTAAGGGCAGTTTCTCTACTCTGGCATGCTCTCTGAAGATTCTGTCTCTAAGATGGCTGCTAGCATGTCTGGCTAGATTCTAGAAGATCTCAGAGTGAGGCTGGGTTCTGATTGGACTAGACTGTCAGGTGGCTGGAGTACTCAAATTAACCCTGTAATGTCCTGTGCCTAGCTGGCTATATTATAGCTGCTGGCTGTTACTTTACACACAAATAAACTTTAACAGCAGGAATAACTTTTCTGCTTGCCATACAACAGAGCGTATAGAGGTATATATTGTTCTGTACTGCAAACTAGCGCTAAGTTGCTATAAACTTCTCTTATATTAGCAGTCACAATTAATTATGCAGTTCAAATGTTAGATTGGCTTGGGCGGGCAGCTACACTCCCACCAAATTACCTTTAATTTATGCATTCATTGTTGAGTTGGGTTGCATAAATTAAGGGGATTTTATTTCTTCCTTCTTGTTATGCATTTGAGAATGTTCTTTATCATTCTCAACAAGAACAACCAATTTTTGGATAGGACGTTCTAGAATGAGTGGAGTGGTGAGACGTTCTCCTCTCTTACTTAATTTGGAATTTCCCATCTGTAATTTCACTCTTCTCACCAATCCATCATTGTCTTTCTGGACTTCAAGAACTTTAGCGATTCTCCATCGATTTCTGGGTATGTCCTCTTCTTTGACGATCACTATGTCGTTTATTTGAACATTTCTCCTAGGAGTATGCCATTTTTGTCTGAGAGTTAAGACTTGAATGACCTTCACTTCAGGATCGCACATTGATAGCTCTAGGCAATCTTTGTTGGATACTATTTCCCTTTCCCATAGGAACTTTGGGCCTGTAAATCAATTTGAGTCCTTCATTTCTGAAACTTTAAGACCTCTTGAAGCATGATCAGCTGGATTCCTTTCTGACTCAATGTAGTACCACCGGTCTGGATCAGTGATTTCTCTAATTCTTTGAACTCTGTTTGCCACAAAGACATGGAATCTTCGAGCTTCATTATTTATGTAGCCTAGAAACACCTGTGAGTCTGTCCAAAAGTACTCTTCATCTACCTTGAACTCTAATTCGTCTCTCAGGAACTTGCTCACTGAAGCAGAAACTACAGCAGCTGCTAGTTCCAGTCTTGGTATTGTGAGAACATTGGTAGGTGCAACTCTGGTCTTGGCCATGACAAGGGAGCAATGTACCTTTTCATCTCTTATCACCCTGATGTAGGAACATTGGCCATAACCGTAACTACTAGCGTCTAAGAAGTGATGCAGTTCGATTCTCTCATACTTTCCAAAGTTGTAGGGTGCAAAGCACCTTAGTATTCTGACTCCTTGCAGATCTTGTAAATCCTTAATCCAACTCTCCCACCTTGGCCTCAGGAAATCTCTATCTTCCTCTTTCACATGAAACCTGTGGAACATCTTTTCAATGTCACACATGACAGCAATGGGGTATTTCCGAAATCTACCGAGAACTCCAGATAGCATATTCGTGAGGTCTGGTCCCGTTAACAGATAATCGTTCAATGCAACACCATCATACCTTGCTGAGCAATCAAACACCACTCTTATCTTGTCTGGTTTCTTCGAGTGATAGACACCTTGATGTGGAATGTACCAAACCTTCCCCAGGTCTGGTTGATGGTCAGCTCTTTCTGCATCTCCGTCTTATATGATGCCTTCCATAAACTTGAAATAGTCACTTTTGAACTTTGGCTCTCTTCCCAGCTTTCTCTCTAAACGTCTTAGTCGTACTAAGGCAAGATTCTTATTGTATGGAAGGTCAGGGCGTTTTTTGAAAGGTAAGGGCATCTCTAGATGGCCTTGTTGGTTTAGCTGAATGCCTCCATCCAAGATGTGTAGGAATGTTATATCTTCTTGAGATATGCTCTTTTCTTTTGAGCTGGTGTCTGCAAAGTCGGACTCAAGAATCTTGATCACTGTAGCAGGACTTGGGGTTAGTGACATCTTGACAGATATGCGATTACATAACCCGGTTACTTGTCTTGAGCTTGCAGCCTGTTGTGGTCCTCCAACAATGCTCCATCCTAAATCAGTTTTGATGGCATATGGTTCATCATCACCTCCTGTTATTATTTGTCGTGGCATCAGTGCTTTAGAACAGTCATAACCTATCAGAAGCCCCACACGGTACTCCTTCAGAGGGGGTATTTTATGAGAGATGACTGATAGGTGCTTCCACTTTTGGGCTGTTTCACAGGTAGGTATGTGTTCACGATCAAGGGGTATGAAGTCTCTTGTATAGACCGGAGGTAGATCTATGGTGACATCTGAGCAAAGTCCCTTGACTTTTAGTCCTGTGACTCTTTGACTATCTTCCAATGAGTCTTTTCCCATAATCGTTGAGAGCTTAAGCTTCACTGGCTCCATTGCCACTTGCAATTTCTCACAGACTTCTTGATCGATAAATGTGTTACTGCTTTGTGTGTCTAGTAATGCATAAGCAAGTACCTCCTTGCTTTCTGTTCCTGGAGATGAGATACACACTGGGATGATCATTGACGTATTCTTACTCTCACTTTTAACCATACAGCAAGATGGTGTGTATATGATTTCTCCCTCAATGAGAGTACTGAGTGTTGAAGCTTTATCCCTTTTTGGGCGATCTTCATGTAATGGGGTTGGGTGACGTCTTTTACAAATGCCACAGGTGGCTCTTCTTTTACAGTCCTTGGCACTGTGTCCCTTTCTTAGGCAACCAAAACAGAGTTGGTTATCCAGTATGAATCTTTTCTTCTCCTCTACAGACTTTTCCTTCATTTGTTGACATTTGTAGATGTAGTGATTCTCTCCACAGAACATGCATTGAAGAGGTGTGTGACTCTCTGTCTGTACTTTCTCTCTATTCGGTACATCAATGACCTTAGGCTTACTCTCATTGGTATCATGGTCTTTAGTCATTGTATCGACTGCAAATAAAGTTGCATTTGCACGTTTTATCTCTCTCGTTGGCTTTCCTTCCAAAGGTTTCAGAACGTGAAGGGATGACACTGGATTGCATGCTATACGTGCTTCTGAATTGACAAATGAAGAGAACTCTTCAAAACTGGGATACTCCTTGCCTTGGTCTAACTGTTTAGTTACATGACGATTCCATCTTGAGGTCACCCAATCAGGCAGCTTAAGTAACATTTTCTGGTTTTCTTCACAGTCATTCAGTACTTGCAAACCCTTTATGTGAGGAATGGCGTTGCTACATGCTTGCAGGAAGTCTAACATACTCTTTAGAGCTTATCTTTGGCCAACTGTTAAGTCTTTCCCTAAAGGCTCGCTGTACTACAAAGGGATGGCCATACCGTGCATTTAGCTTCTCCCATGCTTGTTTGTAGGCTTCTTCATCCTTCCTGTAGAAGCTACCTTCAAGAGCCCTCTTTGCTTCTCCACTAACATAATTCTGTAGGTAGAACAACTTGTCTGCTGGATTGGAGCAGCGACGTGCAATAAGTGCTTCAAAGCTTGTACTCCACTCTATGAACTTCAATGGGTCTCCTGAGAATACAGTTGGTTCAGGAGTTGGAAGTCTTGTAAGAACCATTGTCTCATGTATTGCTTGGGCAATAGCTGCAACATTTCCTTGGTCACTATGATGACTAGTGGGGATAGAAGGACAGGGATCTGTTCTCTCACTACACACTGACTTAGATTTCCCTTTGTTTTCCTCAGTGAGGATAGAAGGACAGGGACCTGTTCTCTCGGGAAGTACTGCTCTGGATCTATCACCATTTTCTTTTATTTCCTCTTCAGTATATACTCTAAGTTTAGCTTCCATGACCTCGATGTCTCTTTGGTTTTTTAACTTTTTTAATTGTTGACGTTGTGCTTCGATAACAGCTTCCATCTCAATCTCAGCTCTTTTAGCGGCAAGTTGTGCAGATGCTTCTACTCTTTTGGCTGAGGTACTTGTGCACTTAGATGAGTGGCTAGAATGTTTGCTAGAAGATGCTACTCTTGAAACTGTAGATCCATATACAGACTTTGCATAATCCCTTTTATAAAGCTCTAGTAGCCTTGTCCTCTCTGTCTCTACATCAAAGTCGGTTTCAATTGATCGTATTCTCATAAGCCCTAATAAATCTGCTGTTATTGCAGTGCATGTGTCGATCTTCCTCTTAATGTCCTGGGAGGGTGCTGTGTATGACCTTAGCTCATCATATATTGTCTTCATATCTAACTCATGCTTTTCTACAGCATCCATCATGTTGGATAATTCATCCTCTGCACACTCTTGTTTTAGCTTCATGCGAACCTCATTGGTATGCGTTTTCCATTTTATGTACATTTGGTTGAATTTCCTTTCTCTTTGTGCAGCCTCTTGTTGCATATATTCTAGCATTTTTGGGGTAGGTCTTCTCTCACGAGATGACTGTCTCAACTGGCTTATCTGTTCTGAGACTGCTTGAGACTCCCTAAACTCAGCTTCTAAATTCTCTATCTTAGACAGGTACTTTTTTATGTCACAATTTATCCTTTCTATCTCTTCAGGATCTGTCTCTGACTTTAAGGTTTCCCTCAACTCTAATACCTTCTGTTGTAGGGAATATCTCTCACTATTTAACGCTTCACCCTCTAACAATGGCATTGAATCACTATAAACAGACATTTTGACTTGAAAGAGTTAAATATCAGTTAAACACAAAGGAATAAATAACTTTATTCAAATTCACATAAAGTCCTTATAATGCAAATATCTCTGGATTCTCTCAAAGTTCTTATTACCTTTTATTCAGTGTCTCTTAATGTGCCAAGGTCAGCACATAACCATCAATAAGGAATAAACTGGAAACTCTGACCTTAATGTGAAGAGCAGGATACAGTGACTTGGCTTGCTGATTCAAAATAAGTGTCTCTCTATAGAAGTTAGGAATCACTCAGGATCAGTCTTTGCAGAAGTAGATGCAAGGTGAGGGACTTTGGCTTGCTTGCAGTTGCTTACAGGATGCTGACGGTCTGTGTCTTTACTTGCAGAGATGCAGCTGTCAGGATTGTTGCTCTGCTTGATGTCTCTGGGTGAATTGCAGCACGTGGTTGTTTCACTCTGGGCGGTAACACGCTTGTCGATATGTGCACTCTCACTGTGGCAATACTCTAACTCTGAAGGCCGCAGGAAAGGCATACATCTACTTGGGTGCAATACTGGGCTCTATTTGTGGTTCTTCTGTGGTATTTTGTCAGCTCTATTGCCACAGAAAAGGCAGGTTAGCTTTACAGGGCTGTTCTTTATTTTTTATTTTTTTGCGCACCGTCTCTTTAAGTGCTTGCAATTACACTCTGAGGCACACTTGATATGGCTTCTGCTCTAGCTCTGATGAGGTGCGTCTTCTCGCCTCCTCAGAGGGTAATAGTTCTACTGTAACTGTCCTCGGATCCTTGAAAGACTTTAAGAACATACCACTGGTACAAAAATAACTTTCTTTATTGGTAACATCATCAGGATAGGGAATCAGGAACAAAGATGATGAATTTTAGCAATATTGGTGCGATATAAGTGCAGTAAGTATGCGTAGAATGCGTAGAATGTGTAGAATGTGTAGAATGTGGTAGAACTAGGGGCAAACATACAAAAAGAGCATTCAGTATATATTCTAACATATAATCACTAACATTGTCATTAGCAGCATTAATCAGTACACATAAACAAAGATAGTTCACCTATTTTCGCCTCATAGGATCTTAAGGGCAGTTTCTCTACTCTGGCATGCTCTCTGAAGATTCTGTCTCTAAGATGGCTGCTAGCATGTCTGGCTAGATTCTAGAAGATCTCAGAGTGAGGCTGGGTTCTGATTGGACTAGACTGTCAGGTGGCTGGAGTACTCAAATTAACCCTGTAATGTCCTGTGCCTAGCTGGCTATATTATAGCTGCTGGCTGTTACTTTACACACAAATAAACTTTAACAGCAGGAATAACTTTTCTGCTTGCCATACAACAGAGCGTATAGAGGTATATGTTCTGTACTGCAAACTAGCGCTAAGTTGCTATAAACTTCTCTTATATTAGCAGTCACAATTAATTATGCAGTTCAAATGTTAGATTGGCTTGGGCGGGCAGCTACACTGCCAGTATAATTACTACAGGAAATGAATAATCGGCATATTAACCACATTAGTGCCAGTATAACAGCGGTAGAAATTGCAAATGAGCATGCCATTAACTCCAGACATGCCAGTAAGATGAAAGCAGAGTTGGATAGTTTAAAAGCGTTGCTTCATTCTGCACAAGCAAAATACCAACACCAAAGTTCAATCCAAGATGGCCATGTGTTCCACAGTGGAATGCATGCAGTCTTGGATTTTTGTCGGGAAGCAGGGAGTTTGTAAGAGAGTGAATTGTGTTGTGGGTGAAAGAGTTAAAATGTTATTTGTGAACTATGTGATGTTAATGAGAGTTTGTATGTAAAACTGTGTAAATGGTTATTTAAAAAAAACACTAGTTGGCAGTAGAGTGTTATAGTTAGAAGCAATTCTGTTTTTCTACCACTAGAGGGAATTTCCCAAATTGGGTATAAAAGGGCAGCCACACCCATAGTCAGAGGCTTTTGATGGGAGGAGGCGAAGTGATGCAAGAGTTTCGTTGAGAAGAAGAATCAGGTAGTTAACTAGATAGGAAGTTTCAGTAATAGCGGGCACTAGGTGTCAGAGATAGGGAGAAAGAAAGTCTTTTGCCCCGACAAGGAGCGTAGTCGGATTAGGATCCGGGGAATAATTCCCAAGATAGGGTGATAGTGGTGAGGTTGTTA
The DNA here is from genome assembly GCF_017654675.1 of Xenopus laevis. Taxonomy (NCBI): domain Eukaryota; kingdom Metazoa; phylum Chordata; class Amphibia; order Anura; family Pipidae; genus Xenopus; species Xenopus laevis. Next base: position 54,574,704 of record NC_054372.1, on the reverse strand, counting down.
GGCAAGAGAGGGTGGAAGTAGAAGACTTCAAGTCAAGGTGGCTGGTACCCACCGGATTGGTCAAGGGGCACTGGTCGAGTGCCGGATGATCGAAGCGGGGGACTGGTGGGATGGTGAAGGGGTGTAGTGGTGCACCGGATCACCGAGCCAGACCGATGAGGACCAGCAGGCTGTGAGTAAAAATATAACCCTATTCTAATCGCTGAGTGTTAATGCACAGACTACTAAGTCGGAAAGCAATTGTAAAACTTTAAGTGGAAATGACTGTTGAAAGGTCTGTTGAGTTTTGTATCTGACTGCCAGTGACGTACAAGAAAATAAACAAAGTTTCATTTTTTAAGAGCTGGTGTTCTCGACTTTCTTATGTTGGGGGCCTGTGTTGAGAAATTCCCCTTACAAGCTGAGAAGAACCAATGACAAGCAGGGCAACGTGGGACATTTAAATAGTGGTTTGGGGCTTTGAGCTGTGAGGAATGCAAATTCCAGGGGGCTACAAATGCCCACCTTACCTCTATTTGCAAATTCTCCTGGCTGCTGCATTATTTGTCCTGTACTGAGGTCATACATACCAGCACAGCATATTAACATGGTGGTAATATCTATAGAAGCTCAGATACAATTTAAGTATTTCTGGTAATGACATCTGGTAATAACATCTTTTTTCTGGTAATGACATCTTTTTAAAACTCATGCCACTGAACATCTGATCATCTCTTCAAATACCACTACTGCTACTACTATAAATACAGTGGTGCTTGAAAGTTTGCGAACCCTTTAAAATTTTCTATATTTTTATATTTTTTATAAAAGTATCATCTTATCTTCAATAAAGTTCTAAAAGTACATCAAGAAAACCTAGTTAAACAAATGAAAAACAAAATATATTTGGTCATGTATTGAAAAAAAAATACAATAACATTTCTGAATGTGGAAAAGTGTTTGAATCAGTGTTAAATTACTTTTGATCAGTTTTTGGTGTGATCCCTTGTGCAGCAATAACTGCAACTAAACATTTGATCAGTCCTGCACATCAACCGAATTTTAGCCCATTCTTCCATACAGAATAGCTTTACCTCTTGGATGTTGGCGGGTTTCCTCACGTAAACCGCTTGATTTAATTGGATTAAGATCAGGACTTTGACTTGGCAATTCCAGAACATTCACTTTATTCTTCTTTAACCATTCTTTGGTATAACAACTTGTGTGTTTGTAACGTCTTGCTGCATGACTCACTGTCTCTTGAGATTCAGTTCACAGACAGATATCTTGACATTTTCCTTTAGAAGTCTCTGGAATTGTTCAGAATTCATTGTTCAATCAATGATGGCAAGTCATTCAGGCCCAGATGCAGCAAAACAGGCCCGAACCAGGACACTTCCACCACCATGTTTCACAGATGGGATAGAGTTCTTGTGCTGGAATGCACTCCTGGGTAGGGTAACAACTGCCTTAAATTTCCTCCATTTGTTCTGTCTGTTGATTGGTGGAGTCCAAATTCTAGATATAGTCTTGAAACCTTTGCCAGCTTTAGGGGTATCAACAACTCTTTTTCTGAGGTCTTTAGACTCCTCCTTTATTCAAGCCATGATGACAGGCCTGTGCATCATAGCCCCCCCCTCTCCGATGTCATTGGTCTGCTGCCTGTCATTGGACCAGCTCTTAATTTTTACATTGTATTCTTTTATTTTGTTTTTGTATAGTTGTTGCCTTCCTATTATGACTCTGAGGAATGTAGTGGAAAATATATACCTGCCTGTTTCCCTGCATTTGAAGTGTTTTCATTGTTTTGTATTGCTTATCTTTCTGTATATATGCCCTCTTATATCTATTTTCTAAACCTGAAAGGCATTGAAATGCCAAACTGGAGAGCCACAGAACAAAGTGTTCAATTGTTAAAGAAAAAAAAACCAATGATGAAGAATCGCATTTTGTATTAGAATCCCATTTTTTGCAACATACTAAAAATGTATTTTAAAGTGAATTACCATTTTAAAGTAGGGACTTCAAGTCCTACAAATCCTTATCTAAATCCCCATCGGAGCAGTGCCTTGAGAGGCCTTGATGGGGATTGTATTTTCTAACAGGTAGAGAGCTACGCAACATCTCCACCTAGTAAATATAATTTGTTATTGTTTAATCTCTTATATGCCAGGTCTGTGCAGTGTAGTGTACAAAAATGCATCATGTACAGAGGAAAAGGGGTTAAACCTAGCATCTGTTATTCTTTTAAATATTATTGATATAAAACCAGAGACAGAAATTGGCTGGCCTTTTCAAAGAATGTGTAAAGGAAATAATGTCCAGTGCTCCATGCCAGATTCCTTTCAGTTTGAAATATGAAAATCCTGAGCACTGGCAGTAATGGTCTCGAACACCCGGGGCCTCGAAATCATTACATCAGGAAGCAAGGGAGAGAAAAATGTGTTTTTCCACACGCTTGGCATCAATTTACCAAGCTGCATTGTCCAAAGAAATGCTTAAATTAAATGAATGCCTGAAAGCTAAAACAAAGAACTCCAAATAAAAATAGGAATGGAAAAAAAGGATTTGTACTGTAAGGAGGATAAATGTGCACAGACCTTACTAGTATTATGTTAGATTTAATGACAGATCACAGATGTTAGCAGTAAAATAGCTGTATGTGATCTGCACCACTGTTTGCTTCTTTCTATAGTTCCAACAGAGGAATAGAAACACAATTCATTTGGGAGCAGATTTATCAAAATCAGAGAAATTTACTCCTTTTTTCTCGTGTCTGTTATCTTAGATGCTAAAAGGCCTGAGAAACATCTTCTCATGTTCTATAGATATCTATTAAATTGATTCACTTACCCAACTCAAGCAGTCTTCACTTTAATCCCCTTACAAATAATTTTGTAAAAAAAAAAAAAATGTTTGGTGTGCCCATTGGATAGAATGGTTCTTTCCACCTCTGAGCTTTCAAAATACATATGAATCACAGAATATCATGTCTTGTGGAGAAATTACTTTTTTGTTAGTCAAAATTGAGCTGAGGGAGGTATCTTGATCTCTGATAAATCTGCGTGTGCCTTGGAGATCAGAAATATGATCTCCAAGGCACAGAAATATGCTTTCTATTTGTTAACCAGGATGAAAGACAATATAAACACTACCCAATGGGCAACAAAATGATCAGTGATTTCGTATTTATTTTGTGAAGCACTTAGCATCAGGCAGCAAAACCTTTGCTATTAGACGCATCAGCCGTATGGAGTCTGTGTGGTTGATAAAGTTATCCAACAGCTGCTGGCAGAATGTCTGCACAATTATCGGGCAACATTTTTGAGCATTATCTAGAGTCTCTAGTTTCTCATAGTTTCACATAGAGCATGACTTGTCTTAGGTTCCTGGCACAGAAAGGATACATCTAAACAACGGATGTCAGACTGTTCATGCGTCATAAATTCCTTGCATTTCGTTTGCGTTCATTCAGTTTTATTTCATGAATTTTGTAATTGTATAATGAGAGGGAAGTGGAGGAATCAGAAGATGACTTATGAGTATGTTTCAGATGAGTATTGTTTCAGAGGTGATATTGAATTGTATCCTTGTTAAGCCTGGCACTGTGCAGCAATTTAGGTGCCAACTGTGAAAAATGTGCCAAGCTGCTGCATTAAGTAGCCAATTGTATTTACAGTATGTGCCCTATAGACCCCAAAGTCTGTAACAATGCTTTTATGGATGTAGATCATAATGGGACAACATCACTGAAAGTAAACCTCGCATTAGTAATGTATGGGCACTCCTGTGCTAGAACCTATACCCAGTACTAAAACTAATATCAGCAAAATGTCACTTATTTAAATCTTTAATGGGATATCAGATTTTAAGGAACTGTGAGTTTTGAGTATTATGTCAGGGTTACCAGATCATTGATACATGACAGCTATTGGTAGCTATTCCAAATTGCAATTGACAAAGGTGTAGTCTGATCAATGATTTGGACACAATTTCTGAAAGTTTATTGGTTCCAAAAATCATTACAGATAAAACTACTAAAACTAGAAGGGTCATTTACTTATACAAGTTCAGTGTGCAAAGTGCGCAATTTTTTTTTACCAGAAGTGTAGTATTTATCCCCACAATGTCAGTGCGATCTGATGAGTCAAAATGTGTGCAATTGCATGTGCATGTTTTGATGAATCAGATACTACTTTACTGAAAATTTTGGGGTCGGCAATGCATCAAAATGACATCTTCGAATAATTTATAAGATGCAGATTTGCTGAACCTATTCGTGTAGCTTGCAGAGCAAACCCTTGAAAAACGAAGTGGTCTCCTTAATTTACAGAGGTTTGACACTTACAAAAGGAATATAGAGCTGAATGCATAGTGAGGGCTACATTGGCTGCATTAGGTGTTAGATAGATCAGTAAATACCCCTGCTGTGTTTAACTAAATTACCTTGTAAACATGGCAGACCCCTTTATTAGGGTAAGGCCACAATGGGCTTTTTGGGGAGATTTAGTCGCCTGGCGACTAATTGCCTCGTCTTTGTGACTACCAATGTCCCCAAACACCTTCCCTCACTCTGCGCTGGCTAAAATGAAAAATCGCTGGCTCTAATCACAAGCGGCGATTAATTTTCCGAAGTCGCCCAAAGTTGCCTTGTGAGGAAACTTTGGGCGACTTCAGAAAACTAATCGACGTGTGTGATTAGCACCGGAGATTTTTCATTTTAGCCATTTTAGCCTTACCCTTAAGCTGCGCGAGTATGCTGCCAATTGTAGCTTTGCTTGGACTAGTTTGCTTTTGATTTTCTATTTGTATCTATATTTGTTTTCTTAAAGGGCATGTAAAGGCAAAAAAATAAAATCCCATTTTTACTTTCTTTAATGAAAAAGAAATCTATTTCTAATTTACTTTAATTAAAAAATATGTACCATTTTTATAAGAAACCTGACTGTATGCAGTGAAATTCTCCCTTCATTTACTGCTGTGGATAGGAATTGTCAGATGGTCCCTAACTGCTGAGCAGGGAAACAATCATACTTATGAACAGCAGGGGGAGCCCCTTCCTTACTTCCCAGCCATGGAGAACTCAAGCAGCTTTGTTTATGATGATCCCTAAGCAGCCCAGACCACACTGAGCATGTGCACAGTCTTAGTCTTGCAAAGATGTTTAACAAAGTTACAAGTTTGTGACCCCCTGTAGTCAATTTTGAAAGCATACATCATTTGTTTGATTAGGCTTGTGGTGCAGTAAGTTCATGTTTATATTTAGTATATAAAATACAGCATTTCTAGCCTTATTCTATTTTAGACTTTACATGCCCTTTAAGAGTAAAACCTTACACCTGACACTTTGAACTGGAGAGTTAATTTGCATGCATCCGTAAACAACAAAAATGCAAGGGTTGAGAGTCTATCATTAGTGTCATAGTTCAGGCTGTCACGCTTCAGTTATTTCCACACAGTGTAATTTAATTACAAATCCCATTTATACTTGGATAATGAGATATACCCTTGCCCTAGTTTTAAAAAGTGCCTTCTGTTACCTCCTGCTAAGAGCTACTCAGAATTCCATGTTTTAATAGAATGAGAACAGAATTAATACAGTGTTTTACTATCCTATCTGAGCTTAATAACAAAGTCCAAATTAATAACACAAACTAGGGTCATAACAATTATAAATACAAAGTACAGACAGTGGAAGGAAGAATAGGAAGGAAACTCCTGCCCCATACAGTTTGCAATCCATGTGGTACACAGAGAGGATTTTAAGTGCTGGAGGTTATAGTGGGTGACACTACAACAAAAATGTCAGAATTGGGTCCGTTTTCAAGAGACTGCAGTAGGATTTTTCTGGACGAATTCAGGAATGGCATTCTTTAAGAAAATTCTCACCACCGCACTCCTGTGTATTTACTCCTCTGCTTCCAGTGGTGCTGGGTCTCCGTGAACCCGGCAAGGTCCCTTATAGTCGAATAAAGAAAATTACGGATCCGCACACACTTTATCTTCAAGCAGATGGGGGTTAACCCAAGTTTATTGTGCCACCACTAAGATCAACGTTTCGGGGGGGTTTACCCACCCTTCATCAGGATACTCAAACTGTGCAAAAAAACACCTTATAAATACAAAGCCCCTCCTTGTTTACCCATAACACCACAGTCTGTTATGTGTTTAACCCTTTAGTGTCCATTTTTCATTTTATGTCCATTTTGCAAAGAGAGTCTCTTTTTATGGTGTTGGGTCCGTGATGATATCCTTTTAGGAGACGGACTGTTGTGTTACATTACAATATAAACCAATATAATACATAACAATGCGATTATCATGAAACAACATGTGTATCAAAAAAAAGTATATGATGTATTCAATACACTACTTACAGCCAGTGGGGTCATAATTTTAACCTTACTTTTCTATGTCTTCCCACCGGCTTTTCTTATCTGAAAAAAGACAAAGATAAAATCAGTGAAATATTCAAAGAAAACATGTGAGGCTAAAATTCTCATTCAGTCCTTTTGGCCACAAGGTTTTTAATTTCCAAATCCAGAAGGATTCGCGTCTTAACAAAGACGTTTTATCATTACCTGCATCATTTCTAACCACTTCAAGAATCTGCCATCTTAATTGCGCAACATTGTGGCCTTGTTCAAAATAATGTTTGGCCAACAGTGTTTCTTTTTTGTATTTTTCTTTCTCTTTGTCTTTTTGGTGGGCTATCTTACTCTCTTCCTTGGTTTCAGGTTTGTAATTACGTATAACGCTTTTATGTTCATTTAACCTGAGCCGCCCTGGATGTCTGGCCAACATAACCAAATCCGCACGGACATTTTAGCAGATAAATGACTGACTCCGTCTCGCATGTTGCAAAATGTCTCAACTTTATATCATACCCCTGACTGGGATGTTTACAAATCTCTCCTCTAATTCTTTAAGAAGCAGTGAGGCGAGGAAGACAAGCTTAAGGTGGAAAGATAGCACTAGTAGTGGAGGGTGCCACCAAGCAGTTGCTTTGAGAAGAGGTCTGCCAGGAATGTATAGACACGGGAGAAGAGATGTAGTGAGATACTGTCCAAAGGAATGAAGGACTTTGAAGGTTATGAGAAGCAGTTCTATATTATTTGATGTATGGGAAACCATGATAATGGCTTCATCAGGGGAGAATTGGGTGAGAGGAGGAACGTTCTAGCAGCAGAATTTGATACGGACAGTAGTGGGGAGAGATAGGAGTTAGAAAGGACAGTTAGCAAGCTGCAATAGCCTAGATAGGATAGCATGAGAGCATGCACAAACATTTTAGATTTTGTTTCTGAAAGAAAGAAGAAAGGAACTGATTTGGGCAATATTGCATTAGAAAAAGTGACAGGATATATATATATATACCAGCATGCAAGTAGTTTGCACAAGCTAACTGCCTGGGTGCCAGAATGTTTCTCTCTCCCCCTCTCTCTCTCTCTCTCTCTCATGCAAAAAAAACGTTTCAAAGGGTGTTACCAATACACTTTTAGTTTGAGTAGCGGCCAAATAATTCTTTTTAGATTTCTAGGGGTTACATAGTTAAATTGGGTTGAAAAAAGACAAAGTACATTAAGTTCAACCCCTCCTAATGAAAACCCAGCATCCATACACACACCTCCTTAACTTCACATAAATTATATACTAACTATAGAGTTTAGTATCACAATAGCCTTTGATATTATGTCTGTCCAAGAAATCATCCAAGGCCTTCTTAAAGGCATTAACTGAATCAGCCATCACAACATCACCCGGCAGTGTATTCCACAACCTCACTGTCCTGACTGTGAAGAACCCCCTACGTTGCTTCAAATGAAAGTTCTTTTCTTCTAGTCTAAAGGGGTGGCCTCTGGTACGGTGATCCTCTTTATGGGTAAAAAGGTCCCCTGCCATTTGTCTATAATGTCCTCTAATGTACTTGTAAAGTGTAATCATGTCCCCTTGCAACCGCCTTTTTTCCCAGAGAAAACAACCCTAAACTTGACAGTCTACACTCATAATTTAAGTGTATTATATACTGTACACTTTATTATATAAAGTGTTACCTATGTTCTGCCACTATGGAGAACAAATTGTTTCAAAGATATTGAGACATGGAACACAGGAATTAAGAAAGCCTTCTCCAAAAAGATTGCCACCTGGCCAGTATTTTACCAGCCAAGGCTGAGGCTGATATTACAAATTTGCTGGCAATATGCTTGCTGATAAATTTGTAATCCTTGGTTATTCTGCCTCTGGCTTGCCTCTGTTGTGCTGCAATGCGATCATTCTGCTCCCCCTCCTTTCCACCTATGACCCTTTAACGGGGCCCCCTTGACAATACTCTTTCTGCTTTTATCAATGATGTCATAACCTACCCTATTGCATCATAGCCCTGCCCTGTTATAGCATTGATCCACCTCTTTTAAATGACTGATCCCACCACCTCTCACTCCCTGATTAAAAGGTGGCAATGCTGTTTTTCACATCTGTATCAGATATGTAAATGTAAAATGATTCCATGTCATATACCCCAGATGTGATAATATGGTGTGGTCCTAACGCCTATGGAAACATCCAAAGTAAAAAATATTGTGCAGAAAATCCAAGTTTCACCAGTTTTCATGGAACATCCTATAGGCTAAATTTTACCTACTGGATTTTAAAACTCACCCTGACTAGATCCAGAGCATATGTAGAGTTAGGCAAGTAGACTGACATGAAAAACATTTTGAAATTGGTTTCTAATATATAAGAGAACAATATATTGATAGGTTGTCTTTTTCATATTGATTATGGTTTTCTTACATAAAGTAGTCCTCCACCCAATAACTAATTTTTGCATAGTGAAAAAATTTAATTCTAAGCAAATTTCCAATATAGATTAATGAAAACATTTACATGGTTCAAGGTTATTTGTAAATGTGATTGTAGTCAAAAACAGTGTATGTTTATCTTTTTCTGTTTATCTCTGGGTCTGTGTAATAAAAATACCTGTGCGGGGGGGTCGCCCGCCGCGCCATCGGCGGGGAGGCCCAACGCATGGTCCAGCTCCGGCGCCGGCGCCATCTTGCTTTTCTAAGGGCGCGCACGCCCCCGTGTCCCTTAAAGGCGCAGGTGCGCTGGCGTGATGACGCCAGCACGCAATGGTGCCAAATTCAAAGTGTATAAATAGGGTGAAAGGGCTTCCAGAGTTTGCCCGTGATAGAACTTGGTTTCTAGTGGTTTCCTGAGCCTTGTGCATCTGTTCCTGAATCTGTTTGTCCTGGTTATCCGGTTTTGACTCCTGCCTGTTCCTGACTATTCTGCATTCTGTATCCTGACCCTTGCCTGCCTACGACAACTCTCCTGCTTAACCCCTTGGTTGACTGCCCGGTTTTGACCCTTGCCTGCCTGACGATTCCGATATCCGCCTGCCTTGACCCAGCCTGTCTGACCATCCTTCTGCCTAATCCTCTTGTACTGTGACCTTCGGCCCAAAAGACTCTGCTACCAGCCATGCCCCTTTGCCAGCCAGAACATCTCGCCTTGTACCCCTCGTTGAGTCCAGGTGGCACCCAAGTAAGCTGAGGGCTCCTCCCGAAGCCCAATGGTGGTCACACTACTGGTGAAGCCGAGACCAGGGTACTTAGCACTTGTTCTGGTATTGGGTGCCGGCCGTGACAGTCTGACTCTTTTAACAATATAACAGAAGTTAGATCTATTAAAGGGGTTTTCACCTTTAAATTAACTTTTAGTGTGATGTAGAGAGTGATATTTCATTTTTTATTATTTGTGGTTTTTGAGTTATTTAGCTTTTTATTCAGCAGCTCTCCGGTTTGCAATTTCAGCATTCTGATTGCTAGGGTCCAAATTACCCTAATCGCCAAGCATTGATTTGAATAAGAGACTGGAATATAAATAGGAGAGGGCCTGCATAAAAAGATGAGTAATAAAAAGTAGCAATAACAATACATTTGTAGCCTTACAGAGCATTTGTTTTTAGATGGGGTCAGTGACCCCATTTGAAAGTTGGAAAGAGTCAGAAAAAGAAGAATATAATATAAAAAACTATAAAGAAGAAATAATGAAGACGAATTGAAAAGCTGCTTGGAAGTAGCCATTCTATAACATACTAAAAGTTAGCTTAAAGGTGAACCACCCCTTTAAAGGTCTTGTAATCTGAAGGTCAGAAATGAAACGGCTACACAAGTACTGCTTTTAATAGCAATTACACTTACAAATAACTTTAAAATCATTGAAAATTTTTAATGGACTTATATTGGATAGTTGATTAAAAGTACACTTTCTTTTATTATGCATGACTAGTAGGGAACCTGGTGAGAAGCAATCATCAAATATTTTAAGGGAAATTATTTAGAGCAAATCCTCATTTAATTATATTAATTTCCATTAAACTACAAATAGTATTTTTATTCTATTGAAAATAAGACACAGCAAATTGCTCACTTACAAAGTTTCCATAGTTCCACAGTTCTGCTGGAAATGTTGCAGATTGAGTGCTAGCTCAGCTGTTAACGAAAATGGATGATGTTGAAATGTTGTGATTTTAGCTGCTACACATCGTCCATAGACAAGGTTAGCTTAAATAACATTGTTTAAATCTAAAAGTGTTGATGATTACTTAGCTTTACATTTTTTTATATATATTACATTTTGACCAATTTTTCCCTAAAATTCTCATATTCAATGCAATAATTGGCAAAAGATCACAAACATTAGTGTCTCCAGTCATGTTATTACTCTATATATCTTATTCTTCAGAACTGTTGTATGATCAAGTACAAAGCTATATAACATGTGTTCTGTTGTGTAAAACTCAGTTTGACAATGGTGCTTGCATTATTCAAACCATGCCATGTCCACAGCTCTTTTTTAAGGTTTTTCTTTAGTTTGACTCACAAACGCAAGCATTACTGCAGCTTCCAATTAACTTCAGGTTACATTTTCCAAGTATGACTGACTGACCCATTGTTTGTACAAAAATACAGAATTATTTATGTTTATTATGTCATTCAGGACTTTTTAAAGCTAGAAGTCCTACAGTTATGCATTGGTGCATGTTGGTTTCCCAGCCAAATGACTTGATTCTGGCAAGATCATACGATACAGTTGAGCTTTCAAAACATAAAACAGGTCAGCCATGAGCCAAATGGGGCCTCAATGTACTGTATGATCTATTTGGTTGACCTTTTGAATCAAAGGGGTATCAGCAATCTATTTTACCCTCCAAATTCCAGCATCTCCTTACACAATATAGAAGTGTAATCATAGAATTTGTGCAACCCTAGAAGTGACCACGTTTTGCATGCTAGCAACATGAAGAAAAGTTTACAGGCTTATTAGGTTGGATTATTGTCCTCATTCTGCTTTTTTATGACGTTTGAAACTGCACTAGAAAAAGCAAGTTTCTGTTACATAGTTAGAGCAGGTTGAAAAATGACAAAGTCCATCAAGTTCAACCCCTCCAAATAAAACCCAGCATCCATTCATATACACACAATGACCCCTACATACACTCAAATAAAGTATATATATATATACTCATACACTAACTATAGATCACAATAGCCTTGGATATTATGTCTGTCCAATAAATCATCCAAGTCCCATTTAAAGGCATTAACAGAATCAGCCATCACAACATCATCTGGCAGTGCATTCTACAACCTCACTGCCTCACTGTGAAGAACACCTACACTGCTTCAAATGAAAGTTGTTTCCCTCTAGTCTGAAGGGGTGGCATCTATTGTGGTGATCCTGTTTATGGGTAAAAAGGTGCAGTGATCCACTTTATGGGTAAAAGGTAAAACCATGCTGGCACAAACAATGAAATGTATCCAGCAGGGCCGCCATCAGAAATCACAGGGACCCATCCAACAAAATTTTCTGGGCCCCTGGATCCTGCCCACCCCAGCTCCAATATCCTGCTCACACCACAGAAAAAAGACCACAAAGACAGCGATAAAAACAGTAACCACCCCCCACACATACACGTTATAAAAAGCCATTGGTGTTCAGGACCCCTTTATACATTTAAAAAAAACATTGATGGCCAGGGTCCCACATAAAAGTTTTTTAAAAAACATTGGCGTCAAGGTTCCCACATAAGAGTTTTTAAAAAAAACATTGGTGGTCAGGGCCTTCCTACAAGTTAAAAAAATAATTGGTGATCAGGGCCCCCCTATAAGTTAAAAAAAATTGGTGGCCAGGGCCCCCCCTATAAATAAAAAAAAACATTGGCGCGAGGGGCCCCATAGTTGGTGGCCAGGGGCCTACATAGTATTAAAATATGACATTGGTGGCCAGGGGTTTAAATAAAAATTTAAAAAAAACAACACATTGGTGTTCAGTGGACTTACCTTAGGCTCCTTTCGTGGCTTCAGGTCTTTTAGCTGCTTCAGGACTTTAACTTCGGGACTTTTCGTGGCCTCAGGTCTTTTTGTGGCCTCAGGTCTTTTCATGGCTTCAGCTCTGTTCGCGGCTTCGGCGCTTCTAGTCTTTTTGTGGCTTTCGGCTCCATTCGGGATTTTGGGACTTCAGCTCTTCGGAATTTATAATCTTCGGCTCTTCAGGACTTCAGATCTTTGGGACTTCAATGGCTCTCGGCACAGTACCAGACCTCAATTCTGAAAAATTAAGTAAAACAGTTTGGCAATCACAAAGCTAAGCTAAGCTGTTCCAGACTTTTGTTTATGCTAACTTGTTCTAGTCTCTTTTGAATTTCTTCATGAGTGCACCATGCAACATTAGTTATATTACTTGGATTGGGACTATTAAGAAGAAATTAATTAACTAGTTCCTCATTCGTGTAGACAGATGAAAAATTCAGGTTCAGAATCTCTGCTTTTTTTCTGTTCTCATCAACCAGCTGACCCTGGAGACCACATTATGATCACTATTCCCTCAATGCTCAGCCACACAAATTGTAGAGTTAAATTCAGTATTATTAGTTATTACAAAAAGAGACTGATTCCTAGTTGGTTTTTGAACGAGCTGAAATAAAAAGTTGTCATTTAGCATATGCTTGGCAACCCCATTACCCCTGTCAATGTCTGGATAATTGAAGTCACCAAAAATACTGCCACATAGACCAGCACCTAGAAGGGAGATCTGAGAAAATAAGTTTTGTATTGCATATTTAGCAACTTTTTAGTTAGAAAGCTTGGCAAACAAAGCAAGATACATGTTATCATTTCAAGGGTTACAGGAAACATTTGTTAAAATGTTACTTAAGACAAGTGCAACATACCATATCCAAATAGCCAAGCAACTTAACTTTGTACTGTGCAGGGTGTTACAGAATTTCCGGAATGGCTAACCAAGCCATATGAGCAGATAACTATTAAACTGATCTTGTCTAGTTTGGCAAGGCCACATTGTTTCAGTAAAAGACCCATCTGTTTAAAATGCAGAAATTATTTTCAACCACAACTGTATTTAGGGTCCAGCAAATATATTGGTAAGCATTTATTCATGCATATCTTAGGTTTTCGTGGCTTCCATCCATATATATATATATATATATATATATATATATATATATGCCAACTGCTGCACAAAAATAAATTAATATCATTGAATTGTGTATATATACACATCTGAGAGTTAACTGTGATTCTGATCTGAGTCATTCATATGAAACCTGGATTCAATTCACTTGACATCGTGAAAACTTAAAAGAGAACTAAAGGGTTAATAATTGGGAGGGGGGAGTATTAATTATCATAATTTATTTGATGCCCCAGATCAGTGCTCCAGTTTGCTAAAACCACCACCAGCATGGGGTATTTCTCTAGAAGCTTATCTTCTTCAGCTTCTGTCTTCTCATAGATCTTGTCTGGAAAGGCACATGTGCAGTACAAGGAAAAGTCAAATGTAGACCTAAAATAGCATATTTTTTTTTTTCACTGAACAGCGCATGCGCCTACTCTGGCCTGAAGAAAGAAGCACAAGAAGATTCCGTGAATAAACTGAGATCAGTTTATTTTAAACATGTTAGTGAACTTTGAAAATTGGTTTGCTGGGCAGAATGATAGTGCTGCCATGTCTAAGACCTATATTATTCATCATATTGGCTGATATTTCCACTGTAATGTTTCCTGTCTGCAGCTGATAAAGCAAGAGGGAGAATGCTTTAGCTATTATTCTCTGACAGAAAACCAGTTTAGTGGAAATATTATATTCAACATATTGTCATTAACAAGTGCTTTGGAAAAAAAACCTCAAGAACCTAAATGTGGGACTGATAGTTAATATATCTTACTTGAAATTAAAATATCTTTGTGTAATATCTAGGTGTAATATTATGGCTTCCTTCCCCAATTGAATTCAGCATCATATTTATTAAGTGTGCCAAAATGTTTGCATTTTCACTGGTGAAAAGCCAGGAAGTTAGAGAAACTCCCGGACTCAATTATTTCCTCAGTGATGGAAGTGGGAAGTGAATGGAGTTGAAAAATGGGATTACTTTGACTCCTACTGAGCTGGATATAATGTCAGACACATTAGCTGGGAAGCAAAGCACAAAGCCTTACTCTACCATATGTGATGGCACCCTGGGGCTTTTGACAGCCTTTCTCCACCTTATCATGGAGTGTAGAAAAGATGCATCCTCGAGTGTCCAATTTACATAAGAATGACAGGATGTGATTGGACAAATGAAGATGAATGAAATGCAGTGATGTCAGCCAAGGCCATTGTCTGAAGATGGATGGGTGCCTGAGTTCCATCCAGCTTCAGGAGCTTCCTCACAACACAGAATAGCTTCAGAAAGGACACCACAATACAATGGGGCTCATTGAATGGCAGACATGGGAGTTTATATGTTCTCAGGAGCTGTCACTCGCTGTGATCTCGTTGGCCTGTAGTGTCTTCATTAAAATAAACATTAGTGTGACAGGAGCGCACACTGGAATAGAGCAATAATAGAAAAAAGGTTATTCCTTACTAGTTTTGTTTGTAGGTAGAAACTCTTCTTGGATAAGTTTGATCTGAATTGGAGTTGAAAAGGAATAAAATGCCAGAATAGTAAGAACAATATTAACTATAGTATCCCATTTTTTGCACCACTCTATGCCAAATATTTCTGAACTTTACATTTATAGGCACTTGCTGTTGAACCAATTGAATGACAAGGGACTAAATGTAGTGTAAGAGTACACCCTAGTATGCACAAGATGTGCCTATTTGCACACAGTTTTTTAACATTCGGCTGCATCTTTATAATGTGGGGCAACAGGAAGGAAAATATTTGTAAGTTTAGCATTCTATAGAAAGCAGCTTTGCAAAATGAAGCTTTTTCAAAGTTTGTGACAATACTGCAGCAAGAAGTGTGATTATGTGGAAGGCACCACAATAGAACCCATCAATATAGATTGCCTAGAAAAATACAGGCAAACTCAGAAGTAGAAACAATGTAAAAGTTGCTCCACAGGATTAGACAGCAGGTGGCACTACACAACCTTAATGTCTGGAGGCAGGCCAAGTTTGATTCCCAGTGCTTTCTATCCCTTACAAGTCATAAAGCACAGGAACAATGGAGGAACAACATAGTCTTCCATTAGGGTTTGCAGCCAATACCCAGACACATTAGGATATATTTAAGAGTAAAGTTAGAAATCACCACAGTCCTCTAGAGTGAAATTCCACCACTCTCCATTAATTTATAGGGATTTTTAGGGGGTGAAAGTTCACCCTTTGATAAATACGCCTTTAAAAATTCCATATAAATGAATGGTGAGCAGAGGAATTTCACTCTAGCATACTGTGGCAACCTTTAACTTTGATAAATATATCCCAATGTTTCTGGGTATTATCTGCAAACCCTCAATGCGTCTGGGTATTGATAAATATACCCCATTGTGTTTTCAGGCAAAGCTGATGTGTACTGGATGGTGAAGAAGACAGAACCCAGAGAACAACAGGAAGCCTGGGGGCCCACAATATGAATAAAAACTTTAATCAGAGATTCCGACTTGCTGTATCCTTCAGTTGTTGAACTTTCCAGCTCCCCCAACTGCAAAAGGGATGTAGTGAATTTTAGACAACTTGGACAGTTTGGACATCCCTTACAGAAATACTTGAAGTATTTGTGTATGTGTTAAAATATATAATGTAACCAGAGGGCCCAACCCCAAGGCAGACTTTGATGCATACATAATGAAATGAAGATTTTGTCACAATTGTGGGCTATGGGTCACTATATCGAATCCAGTTTGTTGGCTCTACTTTAATCTTGTAACTGAATATACTGTACAAGCCAGTAATTGCAGTGAACATGCTTAGGGATTGCTTGATCAGTCTGTTTCTTACATGTGATGGACTAGGAATAGGAAACTCTGCTTGCCATACACAGCATATTTAAGATGCCAATTAACGCCTTCAGATTGAGTCGGCAGCTTATTGGCCTATGTATCAGCCTTCCCTGACTTCCTCCCTAACTGATATATGGCTAAAAACCATCCTCCTTAGGGTTCGGTTTTGGTTAAGGATTCTGCAAGAAGTTTTGAGATTCTGCAAGAAGTTTTGAGATTCTGCCAAATCCAGAAATCAAAGCTTCTATCCCATGCAGGGCTGGATTCAACCTACTAGTGGCAGTTACAAATCAGTATGTGAAGCTTTACTGCGGAGTACAACATCCCTGCACCGCAACCTGCTGAAAAACCAAACACTCTTCCAATATCCATTTTGTTTTTTCTGAAGCAGGGGCAACATTTGGCAGCATTGTGTTTGGCAACAGATTTTTACATCTTTCCATTCTTTTTAATATAAAAGACAAAACTAATTAAAGGCACTGTATTACAGTAGAATAACCACAGAACATGGCTTTTGTCTGTTCCTTCCCATTCCCTATTCCCATACTGGTGTTTTCTCTCTCTCCTCACACAGAGACATATAACCCTACATTTGGAGTAGAGGGGTTTTTCCTACAGTGGGGCTAATAAATAAATCCCAGGTGTTCAGCTATTTTGTTAACTGCTTGAGTGTCAGAGCTTTAAAAAAAACGAGTAAATCAAAGGTTTCAGCCTCCAGGCCCAGGTATAATAAAACCGGGTGGTGACAGCTGAAGAACACTGACACTTTTTGGAAAAGATTTATTGCGTTACAGTGATTTGCTGCCTTCTTAAACTCACAACTTTTTTCACTAACATATCAACTCATTTTGGAAAATACTGTGCTTCATTAAAAAAAGTAATTTTGTGGTGCAGAATGTAGAGCAAGCGTTCAGTACAGTCTTAATAACACAGCTTGTTTCCTGAAGGTAATATAATGACTATAAAAATTACATTAGTTATCCACACTGGTGCCTGAATGGTTACCATTGCCCAGGCCATTGTGCCTCTGTATGGCACATGAAAATCAGGTGCCATTGCCCTTTTTTCTGTTATCTAAAGAAGTTGATTGTAAGCTCTTTGATCCGGCACCCAGTTTTGGTGTTTCCTTTGTTCATGTGCTGCATGGATGTCATGGCATTATGTATAGGAATTATACAGTTCAGATCATTTGCAATTATTATGACAGAATGTGCTCACTATGAATTCACTAGCATACATATGTACGACTATGACTGCAGAAATCCATAACATCCATTGATTGGACGATATGGATTGTCTTCAGTCACACTAGTGAATGTCACTATAGATGCAGGCTACAGGTAGCAATACTTTTTTGCTGCTGGCAGGAACACTAAATGGCCTGAATGGCCCTGCGCTACATACAGCAGATAGTACTTTAATTGTTTAAAAAACAGAGAAGATATAGAAAAGACACCTTGTTTGTAACACCTTGTGTAATTTCTCCTTGCCTTCTATGGCCGCTATAATTGTTACTACAATTGGTGACTTAGAGGCTCGTGAAGCCCTTTCACAACAATACTAATGTAAGTGGACCTGTTACAAGCTGTAAAAAGCTGTATAATAAAAGCTCTTTGCAAATTAAAAATGAAACCAATTTTGTTTTTTATTAAAGCATCCATACCAACTCATTTAATTATCTCATATATTTCTTGTCCAAGGCATAGAAGAGGAGCAGGCAATTACTTTCACTTTCCATTCAAAACTTCCTTGATGTCTCTGCCCACATTTCTCTTCCCTCCTCACAATTGTGTAGCCAGTGCATGGGGATTCTGGTGCACAATATTTTTATCAATATTTAACAATATTTTGCATGATGCAAAGCTTGCGTCAATAACAGTGTCCACAAAATGACACCGGTCTGCTTGATTTGATTGTGAATTCCAAGGCTCAAAGAATCAAGATCTAAATACTTTATATAGTGTAAGTGAACCTTATTTTGCATCACTAACATCATAACATAGGAGTTGGGTTTATTTCTTAAGGTGGCAGGTCCCCTTTAAACTGACTAGTCACTTAAAATGCCTGTCCGGACTAATAAAGAGGGTTGAGGAAGTCAGTGTGTTTCCATAAGGAAAAGTGGTCATCAACCCACAAAATGCCCAGAAATAGCTTTGAATTTCAAACTGCAGGAATTGCTGCAAGGGGACACTTGAATTG
The DNA here is from genome assembly GCF_017654675.1 of Xenopus laevis. Classification (NCBI taxonomy): domain Eukaryota; kingdom Metazoa; phylum Chordata; class Amphibia; order Anura; family Pipidae; genus Xenopus; species Xenopus laevis. Next base: position 54,556,222 of record NC_054372.1, on the reverse strand, counting down.
CTTGATTGCAAAATGAAGGCACTTTTGCTTGATTAAGTGATTCAAGTATTTTACCTGTAGTGTCTCCTGTAGTTGCAATCAAAAGATATTTTTGAGTTCCTTTGTCCATGCGCCATGCCAGGCTTTCAAGTTTGACAACTCTCCCACTGAAAATAGGGAGTTATAAAGAATGAACAATTGTCATATGCAGGAATGGGCCCTGAGGAAGGCATCGCTGTGTTTTAAAAAAATAAATATTACTAAACTATTAAAGGGTAAATAAACTCTAGAAAGAAAAACTAGTTGAGATTTTGCCTGCTCCGTTGCCTATGTTTGCTGTACCAGTACCGACACACAGCAGATCTTTTCAATCAAAATAATTGCTGTTGGTCCTTATCTTTTGTCCAGCCCATTCTTCAAGTAGTATGGACTTGCCCAGTTTTAGCACTTCCACATGATCTCCTGCCTTGAAAGAGGGCTCTGCTTGTGAGAACATGTCATGTGTCAAATATAAGATCTGAACAACACCTATGTTAAAAAAAAAATCATGTGAAAATAATACTGTCACCCATTGCACCACTAAAAAGCAAAGCTAGCTTGTTTAGTTCTTGAAGCTGAATATAAGAAAGTCTTCACAGGTGCTGACGTCAGTTCTCTTTAGAAAGAGGTATATGAATGCTTTGATTCATCCCTTTTTATCGCCAGTGTTATCCTTTCTTTTCTCTGTTAGTTGTGATAACCAACACTGGAATGTCCCCATTTAATAGGCCTTTCATGTTTTTACTAACAAGCACCACGAGTCTGATAAACACAGATAATTTAAGTTAGTAGCACTGTCACTAAAGTTCTGTTATATAAACAAAAATATTTCATAATATTTATTTCATGGAACTGTTACTGCATCTTGATAAAAAACTTATTGGCTTTTCTGCTTCTCGCCATTTCCTTCTCCAGTCTATTCCAGACTCATCTGGTATTACAGAATGTTCTTGTATATTACAGCAACTCACAGTGGAGTGAATATATTTTACTGGGCCCCACAACAAATTCAATCTCAAGTCACATTGTAATGTCACTGTCTCACGAATGTAGTACAGTAGCACTTATTTGTCTGCTTTGAGCTTAATGTGAAAGACTATCTCTACCGGTATATTTCTATTGATGGAGCAAGCAGGGGTGCTTCGCCAATGAGGCGAGTTGAGGCTGTCGCCTCAGGCGGCAGCGCCCCACTAGGTATCAGGGGCAGCAAAAATGCTGCTCCTGGTACTTTAAGAGCGAATTTCTGGGGGAGGGGGGGCAGCAGCAACTGCTGCTGCCTCAGGCAGCGGAAGGGCCAGGATCGCCCCTGGGAGCAAGCTTCAACGTACTCGTTCCCCGTGGTATCTCTTTTATTTACCTGGGGTGTTTTCTGTGAAAAACTGGCTGTACAAAAATTTGGGTACCCTTGTATTTTGCTAATTTGTATGCATGTAACTGCTCAATACTGATTACTGGCAACACCAAATTGGTTGTATTAGCTTGTTAAGCCTTGAAGAAAGGCTACAAAAAGCTATCTCAGAGGTTTAAACTGTCAGTTTCAACTGTAAGGAATGTAATCAGGAAATAGAAGGCCACAGGCACAGTTGCTGTAAAACCCAGGTCTGGCAGACCAAGAAAAATACAGGAGCGGCATATGCGGAGGATTGTGAGAATGATTACAGACAACTCAAAGATCACCTCCAAAGACCTGCAAGAACATCTTGCTGCAGATGGTGTATCTGTATATCTTTCCACAATTCAGAACAATTTGCACAAAGAACATCTGAATGACAGGGTGATGAGAAAGAAGCCCTTTCTGCACTCACGCCACAAACAGAGTCGCTTGTAGGGATGGGCGAATTTATTCGCCAGGCGCGAATTCGCGGCGAATTTGCGTGATTCGCCGCCAGCGAATAAATTCGCGAAACGCCCGCGAAAATTCGTGGAAAAAATTCGCCGGCGTCAAAAATTTTTTTTCCGAAAAACCGATAAATACTAATAAAAATGCCAAATTCTTAAAAACCCTCTTATAATTATAATCGTATTTCTCTGATGTTGAAACTACAGAAAGAGTTACGATACCTAAAGGCAAAAGCACATACAATTTAAAATAAATGTTTCCTCTTTAAGTGAACTAATTACTTGTAGTGCTAGTTATTTACATGTTCCTTTTGGCTATACCATATCTCCCTTGCTCATAGAAAACATTTGTTTAATCTCTTCCTTCCTCTGGCCATAGTGATTTGCTGTAGTGGTATTCCAAAGTGCTTTTGTTATTAATCTGTTGGACCTCCAGTTCTAGGGATCTTGTAATGATAGAATCCTGCTGTCATGCTCTTAGACTGACCTAACTAGAATAAACATGATGCATATTGCATTGCCAACAATATGTGTGTCCTTTTACAGCAACTTTTAGTGTATCCAGCTGAATATCCAGTATGATGTTCAGGTGTACTTTTCCAAGTGGTCTAATGGTTAGCACTTATGCCTTGCCACAGGGGTTCTAAGTACAGTTCCAACCAGGGCACTGCAATAAGTCTGTATGTTCTCCTCCGGGTACTTTGGCTTCCTACTGTATACCAATAAACTAACTTTTAGTTTATTATACCTTTGGGGGGGGGGTGGCATCATGTAATGATAGCTTATTATTATTATAATTATTATTATTATTATTATTATTATGCAAAATATGGTAGCACAACAGTTAGCACTGCTGCCTTGCAGTGCCAGGATCCTAAATTCAATTTCAGAAAGAGTACAATATGCAAGAAGTTTGTATGTTCTCCACATGTCTGCATGGGTTTCCTTCTGGTGCTTCATATTCCTCCCACACTTCAAAACTTTACAGAAAGGTTAATTGGTTGCTAATTAAATTGACCCTAGTGTGTTTGAATGTGACAGGTGATTGTTAGCTACACTGGGACAGGCACTCAAAATCTTTGGTCAGGCCCCCTTTGCTCTTAAGAGTTTGCTCACGTATTGGTGCAGCGTAAGCACAGCGGAGCTCAGGTGCGCCACCTCCAATCTTCTTCTGTAAGTGAGCTCTGTATTGGCACATGCTCAGTTGGAGCAGTCTTACAGTTCGTAGCAACTGTGCATGCGCCAAAAGTGCTGAAAGGAAGATGACCAGAAGTAGACCAGATATTTGTAAGATTTGGCCCATGAGCTCTGCTGCGCTTACTCTGCACCGATACGTGAGCAACCTCTCAGAGGCAATTTCAGGGGTAACTGAATATGCAGTGGGAAAGCAGGGAGGGGGGGGGGACTACCTAGAGTAGTAGGTAGAGATTTTCTTATTGGGGGGGGAATAGTATATTTTTTTTCCCAAAAAAGTTACTTTTCCTCTAGCCCTGTCTGTGTTTAATATATGCCAAACAGAGAGACACTGACAAAGGCTAACTCTTTGGTCATTATAAAAAATCTACACACACTTTTATTTAGACATTCATGACTTAGGGGCAGATTAATTAAGGGTCGAATTGAAAATTTGAACTTTTGATTTCTTTTATGGTCAAAACTCTCAAATTCGAATTGTGAATTATCCAAACTCGATTCAAGTTTGAATTCGAGATTTATAATACTCTTTAAGAACTTGAACTTGACTATTCCCCACCTGAAACTAGGGATGCACCGAATCCAGGATTCGGCCTTTTTCAACGGGATTCGGATTCAGCTGAATCCTTCTGCCTGGCCGAACCGAATCCTAATTTGCATATGAAAATTAGGGGCGGAGAGGGAAATCACATGACTTTTTGTAACAAAACAAGGAAGTAAAAAATGTTTTCCCCTTCCCACCCCTAATTAGCATATGCAAATTAGGATACAGTTCGGTATTCAGCTGAATCCAGAGGATTCGGGAGTTCGGACGAATCCAAAATACTGGATTCTGTGCATGCCTACCTAAAACCTGCTGAGTTTGTGTATAAGTCAATGGGAAAGCTCCAGGGACCAATTTGGACAAGTTAGTATCCTGCCTGACATTCAAGTTTTTTTGGTGAAAAACCTTGAATCGAATTTGATTCGAGTTTTCGAGTCGGTAGAATTTGTGCGAGTTATAGATATTCGATTTTATTTTATTAAATAAACCCCAATTGAATTTCGAGTATATTCAATATACTCAATATATTGAATAAAATAAATTCACACAAATTTGAAATTCGACTGAAAAAAGTGCCTCTTAGTGTGAGCCTTCACCAGTACTTGCTTGCAGTCATTGTAGGATCTCTGTGTGTGTATATATACATTTACTGCTATTACACTTACTTTGTTCTTGAATTGTTAAAAATATTCATGACTTCTTAGTTAGAAGCCTTACCATGCTTTTTACGGGTTAGACTGATCAGTTGCAGAAACATATTGGAGCCTCTGTTGTAGTTCAAATGCATAAGGCTTTCTTCTATGAATAAGGCTCCCATTGCATTGGGTGCATGGGTTGGCAATTGATGGCACTGAATGCTCTTACAAGCTGTGTATCTCACTCCCACACTAGGGGCAGGGCTTCCGATCTGAAGGTTGCGTGAATGGAAGAGCCCACTGTGTTGTTTCAAACAACGTCTACAATCATAATAATCACCCATTTCCGAAAAGCTGTTGAGAATGTAAACATCTAGTAAGGAAAGCCAGAGCAGGAGGTAAGTGGTATGATGCAGAACGAAGAAACACATAATGTAAAGCTGAATATGTGCCCCAGCCACTGTGTTGATTAATAGGGGCCCTTGCATCAATAGACTGGCCGGCAGATGCTTACGATAGAAGTACTATCCTAGATACAAAGCTAGACATACAAGCAAACAGAGAGAGAGGTAGATTAAGCTGATTTTGTTTGAGAAGTGGCTGCAATGTTCAAAGACACAAAAAATTACACTTTATCTTTTTTTATATATTATTTCAGATGATACAACATTCATTTAACTCTTAACACACTCATTTATTGGATGTTCCACTTAATGGATCTTTAGATTCCTTACATGTTATATACCATAGAATATCAAGGGGAATATTTATAAATGTTCGGGAAAAAAATGGTTGCAATACGCCAAATATCACATTAACACTGAGTGTTTATAAAACGGTTAATTCTGGTTTATAAAATGATTATTAATTCTGGTGTTAAAAGAGGTGTTAGCTTGAAATTTTTTTTAAAAAAGTACTGTAATGTGGTGTTACTTTTTGCACATCTTTATACAGCTGAATTTCTTTGGCACCTCAGTTGGTCCCATTGATTTCAATTGGTTAGGCTAGGTCTGTGTTGTAAAATAACGCATTAATTAAGAAAAAAATACATGTACAGGTATTGGATTGGTTATCAGGAAACCTGTTTTCCAGAAAGCTCCAAATTACAGAAGGTCGTCTCTCAAAGACTCCATTTTATCCAATTAATCCAAATTTTTAAAAGTGATTTCCCTTTTCTCTGTAATAATAAAACAGTACCTTGTACTTGATCCAAACTAAGATCTAATTAATCCTTATTAAAAGCAGAACCAGCCTATTTGGTTTATTTAATATTTACATGATTTTCTAGTAGACTTAAGGTATGAAGAACCAAATTACAGAAAGATCCATTATCCGGAAAGCACCATGTCCTCGACCTGTACCGACATAATCATATGGAACTTCATTGGTGATGGACGAATTTATTCGGCAGGCACGAATTCCCGAGATTTTTTACGCTGAAGAACCAAATTACAGAAAGATCCATTATCCGGAAAGCACCATGTCCTCGACCTGTACCGACATAATCATATGGAACTTCATTGGTGATGGACGAATTTATTCGGCAGGCACGAATTCCCGAGATTTTTTACGCTGGATCATTTTCGCCAGCAAATTTGCGGATGCCGGTTTCAAAAACTAGACGCCTGCGCCGTTTCGCCCATAACTAAACTTAATTTTGTATCATTTTTGATAAATGTATGCGTGAACAATCCTTACCAATAGGTTCATTGATCAGGCAGATTTAAAAATGGCATCTGGTGATACACCAGGGAGCAACACCCCACCAGTTACCAATTGCTGCAAAAAACACTTCTGGGTAACTTTTAGAGACTAATTTCTGATTATCAAACCGGAAATCCAGCTTTTCTAGTACAGAGAGTGCAACTGTGCTTAGAATGGCCGCTGGATACACCTTATCTACCAGGCCCATCGGTTGGATAATGTGCAAGAGAAGCCTGTATATGGCTGCCATAGTTGTTTTAGAAGTACATTCTATATAAAAATATATTTGAAATAGAAGTAATGGATGCCAGATAGAGATGGGCGGAAAAATTCACCAGACACAAATTTACGGCGAATTTCCATAAGCTAATTAATTTGCGAAAATGCAGCAACAATTTTGCCGGAGAAAAATCTGCTGCATCAAAGAAAATTGATGCTTGTCAAAATAGTCAAGCACATAAAAATTTCGCTCGTCAAAATTATTCAGAGGCCCATTGACTTTAATGCATTTGGATCAAATGGATCAAAATTGCCACACGAAACGCTGACATATGAAAGCACACATATAGTGTACAATGCTTGCTAGAGAGGGATTTAGGTAGATAGAGTCTAAGGATAAATGCATCCCAGCATAAAGGTAAACACCAGGGAGGAGGAAGTCTTCTGTCTGAGTGGTATATTGGAAGGTGTACAGAGAAAGTTGGAGTATGGATATCTATAAGAGCATTGGAGTGTAGTGTTTGATCAGACTGGTGAGACTTTTATGAAGAGGTTTGTTGGGTCTTGATTTGATTCTATTGAAATGCTTCGTTGACAGGGCACATGTTAACGGAATAAGTGAAGGCATAGCATTTGCCATGAAAGACGTCAGTGATTTATGGGGATCGTTTGTACAATAGGTAGTAGGTTCCTAATTAGCAGAGACAAAACTGAAACCTTAGGGCTGTGTTCATTTGCCAAAATATCACTTATATTGCTTTACTGCTAATTACCAAAATATAAACTGTATTGGCTGTTACCGTGTATACAAAAAATTGATTGTTGGGGGAACGTGTGCTGCAAATGTGTTATAATTATTCATGTAGATCATTTCAGTAGCAACATTGTTTGCCCTCTTTAAAGCTATATGCTGTGCTGTTACATTGTAAATGTCCATTCCTTCATGAATCATAAGTGACTTACCTGGATACTATTCATATGCTTTAAAGGCAAAGTTCATTCTTAATAATAGTAACAATTTGTTCTTTTGGAACCACCTTTCTGTGGACTACAATTCACACAACATGTTTTGGGCCTTACGTGCCCTTTCTCAAGCTTGACACCATATGTTACTATGCATGTTATTATGTATTTCAGTGGTAGCCCCCCATACATAAAGGAATGTTTGTAGATAGAGGCTTCATTAATGCCATCTACCTGGGCCCTAGATACTAAAAATTATTTGGCATTTTATGCAAAATAGGAATAAATATGTTGTACCTATATAAATCATTGTAACTAATATACAAATATACAGAGTCTCTTAGGGGTTGATTATGAATAATCAACTATTTATCTTTTGCAAGAAAGAAACTGCATAGCTAATAAAGGGCAGTAACATAGGCAATAAAATGGAGGTATTTTGGAAATATGCATTTGATCTGCATAACTTGCATAAGGATTAAAAACATCAACAGTTTCTGAATTTTTTTTTACCAAGTTCCTTCTTAAAACAGATGCACCCAGGCAAACTCTGAGAACAAAGGAAATGAGCAACACTGGAAGAAAAGCAAGTGTTCTATTAAAATGTTAGTGCCTGTCTTATGAAGCTGATTCTCCCAGGGATCCTGCAGCTGAAACATTTGTGGGCTTGGCAAATTTTCCATTTGCTTTCCCTCTTCCTTCCTCTTCAGAATCCAACAGTAATAGGTCCCTTGTTACTGAAGAACAAAAACACAACTTTAGGGTCATTCAAAGAGATTTATTAAAACCAGGAAAAGGGTAATTGTACACAGACAGACCAAACTTCATAGCCTCGGGCACAGCAGGCTCATGTTTGCTGGCACCAGACAGTTTTGTAGAGGAGGGAGAGAAAAACAAAACTCATCCACAAAAGCCTTGGATGGGTAAAACCTTTTCCATGTTGTCTGTATGTTGCAAGTTCTCTACAGGAGGCTAAACATTCCAGTGTATTAGAAATGTCATATTGCCTGCTTTTTGGTTTCAAACTAAAGTTATAGTTTTATATGGAAACAATGCAATTATAAAAAGAATTATAAATAATACATTCTGTCTAGGTTATTCCGACAAACATGTTAGTACATACAGAACATATTTATCCTGTTGCAGTAAGCATATGTCATGCGAAGGCATTCATTCCTAATCAGCAGTTTAAGATCTCATTCTATGCCTGAAACCTTGGAATATTTGCACCTTGCAAACCTTCCTTTGATTTTTATATGATCAGCAACTGCTGGTTGTGCATTAAAACCCAGTGGCTGAGCCTAGAGAGTATTTCATGCAAATGGATATTTCAAGTAAAAAAAATTCTTTCCCAGGATTCCTTCTGTGTAATGACATCCACCAACTCTGTTCTTATATAAACAAAAGGACATACTCCTTACTCTACTCAGTCATCCCCAACCAGTCGCTCGTGAGCAACATGTTGCTCTTCAACCCCTTGGATGTTGCTCCCATTGGCCTTCAAGCAGGTGCTTCTTTTTGAACTCCTGGCTTAAAGGCAAGCTTTAGGTGCATAGAAAAACATGTATACTGCCAAACAGAGCTTCCTGTTGGCTGCAAGTCCACATAGTGGCTACCAATACCCAATCACAGCACTTATTTGGAAGCCCTGGAAACTTTTTGCATGCTTGTGTTGCTCTCCAATATTATTTTATACTTGAGTGTGGCTCACGGGTAAAAAAGGTTGGGGACCCCCATATAATCAGCCTGAATGTTCTAGGGCCCGGAGGAAAATATGACATCCAAGGCCAGAGCAACAGGCATAGTTGAAAAATGTATTTGCATAATTTGTTATGAATTGACACAGAGCTTGGCTTCAACAGGAGATTCCTTGGTGGACCCTTGTGGGAAGGTGGTGGCTCCTTATGAAAATGTTATAGGAGTCGCTGATGAGTAGTACCCAGGCTATATATATATTTTATTTTTATTGTTTTCAAATTAATTACCTTATACTCCTATCTTTTTAGCTTTTTAAATGTGGGTCACTGACCCCGGCAGTCAAAAAAACGATTGCTCTGTGAGCTTGCAATTTTATTATTATTGTTACTTTTTATTACTTATCTTTCTATTCTGACCCTCTCATTCATATTCCAGTCTCTCCTTTAAACCACTGTGTGGTGGCTAAAGAAAACAGTACCCTACCAACAGATAGATGCTAAAATAGCAAACTGGAGATCCTCTGAACAAAAAGCTAAGTAACTAAAAAATAAATAAATAAAATAAATAAAATCAAAGCCAATTGGAAATGGGCTTTTCCTTTAACATAGCAAGAGAGGTTCCAAAAAAGGTCAGATCTGTGTAAGGACATATTGTAAGTTGTTTATTATTACATTGAGCGTAGTTTACAGACTGGGGAGGCACAGTGGCATTATACTGTAGGGAAGTTGACCATATATTGGTATTATGCAAAGAACGTTGGGCTAAATTCAGTTCTAATTATAATCATAAAACTCTAATAAAGTGAACAGTTAAATTGACAATTAAATTAGGTAATAGAATCTGGCCCATTATACATAGGTATGGTTCTCTCATCATGATTATTTACATTTCTTGCTATTTTATGCACTGATTCACTATTAAACAATATTCTCAGTACGCTAAAGCCTTATATAGAAATGTTTTTTTGGTGGCTTAACCCAAAGAGGTGGACTAATAACTGGGTTCCTTTTGCATAAGCCTACAAACCCTTCCATGTGTTTCAGACAGATGAAGTTCTTGGAAGGGATTTTTTACACCTGGCACTGATTCAGTTGGATATTCCAAGGGCTTTTCTATCATTGTGTATTGGACCTTGTACCACCTAACAAATAAAATGTAATTGTGTTCATACAAATCCAAATATTTTTTGTCATAAACTTCATGCAATGATACATAATTTCAGAAGAATCAAGCAAATAAATCAGGAAATAATTTCCTGTTATTAGAGGATAGAGAAAGATTATTCTAATGCCAAAAACAAGCAAGAATTCATTGTCCCAGTTGAAATTCTAGCCATATATTCATTTTAACATTGACACATGACAAGGGGAACCTACTTTAATTAACATATGCAGTAGTTTGTAGAACAGCCTCCTTTCTTGTAATGCATAGCAAAATCATGTAAATAGTTCTCTTACCAACATGGCCACCAAAGGTTTAACAAATTATGAATTATGCAGAAGATCCTTAGGGGGAAATTCACTAACGGGAGAAAGTTTCGTCACTGGCGCCGAATGCTTGTTTGCGAGGTTGCGCTAATGTTACTATGGCAGGCATAGCGAAGTTGCCCTAGCATTAGATAATTTGCATACAGCGGGAAGTTAAATTTCAGTGGACGTATATGTTGCAGCAAATACATTACACTACAAAAAGCCCAGGGAACCTTAGTAAAAGAAAATAGAGTTGTTATATTGCCCTACACATGAGCCCACAGTATAATTTATGTGCCATATGTTAGGAAATGTAGGGAGGAAGGAGGGTACCCAAAAAAAATGTACAATCTTTTTCAGCCTAACACCCTGTAAAAAGGACAAGACACCAGCATTTTTTGGGACTTAGAAAAAATTTCAACTTTTTTTGGACCATGTCCTATCTACTCTATTGCATTTCGCCTGGTCTGAGGTCTAATGGTCAGTAAAAACAAAAACTTGTTTTAACTGTCCGTCTTTGTTTTTTTTTAAATTGTGTTCTGTGCCTGCAGAGCATGTAAATTAAAGATTTGATGATTTGAAGCCTACGGTTAAGGGCCCTGCAGTAGGAGGTTCCCAGATGCTTCCTTCAGTGTTCCTTTCAGAGGGGGTCTGATGAGTTTTGCCCATGAGGCTTCAGCCCAGCTTGAGCACCTCATGGAACGCCACCATCTGATGGCCTGATTCTGCAGAAACTATCAGTTCATATCCTTTTTAAACGCCTTTAGTCTGTTCATTGCATGGTCAGTGATAAAACTTAACATTCATTGTTATTCAACAGGGCAGCTTTTTATTATTTCTGGGGGTGACTGTTTTTTTAACATCCCACTTCATAATTGTACTTCAGTTATACTCATGAATATAAATCTGATTTCCTGTGGCAAGCCACAATAAATGCCTGTCATCAGACTGTTCCAGAGAGAGGCCTTATAGCTTTGTAATTAAACGTGATTGGAATTATATGTTTGCAAGCCTCAGGCAACAGTACCTAGTGAAAATCTAGGTTAATTTTGGCCTACAGGAGCCTGCTGGAAGCTGTTGCAATTAGGGAAAGGAAAGTGTTCCCAGTTGGCTGTCAAGGGGAATAATTGTGTAAAGCAGCATGAATAATAAATAATCACAAGCGGTTAATCTGCGTATGAGTGCTCTCCTCTTTTTCAACTTTTAGTGAATAATTGTTTTTGTTTAATCTACCAAGGATTGCAGGATTTCTTTGGGTCAGTTACTGTAGTAAGTTTTTGTTATGTTAGCTGAATACCTATATTTTAACTAACATTATATTTGCTTGGTAGGGTACATTTTAACGTTTCCTGTCTAGCATATATATTTTTCTTGCATTGTATATACATAAATGGGCTGTGAAAGTAAAATACACTTAATTGATTTGCCTGCATGCATATAGTATGCTTACGGAGAGTGGAGCTGTCAAGATCCTGCCAGAAAAGAAATAGGAATATAAATATTTGTCAGTCCTCCACTGTGGCTCCTTTCCATCCTCCCATATAGATGATGATTTTAATGATTTGATGGCTATACCAGGCTGGCATGACAATCTGTTTATTTATATAGATAAGATGAAGCTCTCCCTGCACTGCAGCAGCTTAGTGGGAGTGTTAGCTTAGGGACCGAGTGCAGTTTATTCTTAGTAACTAAGATTTTGTGTACATATGTGTCTTTATAAAAGCTGCAAGGCTCATCACAACATTAGTCATTGGAGGGAGTCAAGAAGCAAGTGATCACTTTACTCATGCTGGACATGTTTATGAAGTAAGTCTCAGCATCTAGTACATCTGCATTTGAACTACTGTATATAACATTTACAGGTAATACATTTAGGTACTGTTAATAGAAAATATCTAACTCCCTTGGGTTTGGTGTTCCAAAAGAGTGCTTAGGCATTGATTCATAAATATTACTAGATGCGACAGAAATGCTAAGCTTCTATTTACATTACTAATCAATCCAGTGGGCAAAACTAATATATATCCCCACCAACTCCTGGAGCTATTAAAAAGAAATATGTTTACATCATCCCCATGACCCACGTTTCTGATCATGACCATTATATTAGTTCTAAACAGAGGCTTAAGAGGTTATGTGATCATAGGTGCACCTATACAAACCAATCAGCAGGAAGTATTTACTAGCCAACTCTTTTGAGGAATATGGGCAACAGCACAACTATTTTTTGAACAAAAAACCATTTTGAACAAAAAATGATGTCCTGGAAGTGACACGGAAACCTTTTCTTCTAATAATGCAATTAAGTATAATAAAGTATACTTAAATTGAATTTTACTTTACTTATAAAATAATTTCAGGAGCATTTATTTATTTACAAAATATAAGCATTTATTACTGGTATGAAAGCACAACTCTTATTAGGAACTTAAAGTATTCTATATTTGCAATATAAGCAGTGCCTAGGCCAGCAGCTTCAAGGGGCAACCCTTGGATATATAGACAATGTTTTTTTTTCCCACTCATTTTGTGGCCATATCCATTTTGAATTGTTTCTGCTTTCATATGAATTAAGATTCCACTCCATCAAAGGCTGATTTAAGGAACCTGGTTGCCCTCGCTGTGAATAAAAATATTCATTTTCCAAACAAAAGCCATAATTATAAACATAAATCTACATTTGAAGTGGTAAGTGCAGAAGACTTTTGATGCACTGTTCCTTTGTTCCATCATTGCTAAAGTTAAAAGTGTTGCTTTATAAACAGTGTGCCTCAGTGGGTGCCAGACTCTCAAGAGGTATGAGGGATAGAATTACATTTGGGAGCAAAGCATCACATTAGGATACAAGAAATAATGTGCGAAGCTTGAGATTGTGTATCTACTGTAAACCACAAAGTGATGATAAAGCTGAGCGATTATGGAGAGCCGCGCACCATCCTTTCTAAAGACTTCACAGAGCTGGTGTTTATTTTGAAGGAGACTAAAAATAATCCACAACCGGAAATTTCAGAACAAAAGAACAAACACTATTCATTAATCTTTCATGAAGTCTTAAATATGGCCTGAAGGGATTGAATGCATGTTAAAAATATTTGTTTCCACTGTGATATGTTCTTGAAATAGTTACACTATGTAATACCAAGCAGAATTTCATCTCACTTTTTCTGGGTTGGATTTCTAAGGAAAATCACTTATGAATAAAAGGTTCATTGAGCTTTTACTGCAACTAGTCCCAGTCCACTGAAGGGAAATGTTTAAGGGCAACTGTACCTGAAGATATTGAGCAAGCATCTTAAAGTGTTTTTCATACTTATTGCTGCATTCAGGTCAATGAGTGTCAAAGGGCCAGGTGTTGTTTCATGAGAAACCCTAAAGCTGGCCATAGGCGCAAAGATCCGATCGTACGAATCATCGTACGATCAGAGTTTCCCATCTCCCGACCTGCCACTAACCATTCAGATCAAATAAAGTAGTAAAAAAAAAAGATCAGCCGATGTTCTGCCCCTGACAGTAATCGTACGAACGTTATGTCCGACCAAAGCTAGTGACAGTTTCCCTCTGAAAATCGTATGATCGGCAATACACGCAGAGATATTATCAGCAGCCGACAGAAATCTTTTAACCCGACCGATCGACCAAACGACCGATCTCCGTAGGACGAAAAATGTTGGGACTCTCCACACACAGGCCAAAAATCAGATCTTTGCGTCTATCGCCAGCTTAATAGTCCTTGTTAAACTGTATCCTTCAGATAGGTGGCTGCACTGTGATACTTGATATTTCAGCTCTGTACAGAAAAAGGACACAATATTCTAATCTAGTTCCACTGTGTGACCTTAGCCAAATTCAAATTTCAATGGAGGAATATGTAGCAGCACTACAAATGCCTGGGAAACCTTCAAAACATCAAATAACATTTTTATTTTGCCCTACACATGTGCCCACTGTATAGTTAAGTTGCCATGAGTTAGGACATGTAGGGGGGAAGGAGGGGAGCCCCAAAATTTTTTTCGATCTTTTTCAGCCTATCACCCATAATATAGAAAAAACGCCAGCGTTTTTTGGGACTTAAAAAAATGTGAACTTTTTTTGAAGCAATCCCTATCTACTCTATTGCGCTTCGCCTGGTCTGAGGTGGCGAAGGAAGTCTAGCGTAAAAGGTAGCGTTCAGTACAATGCGCGCGTTAGTGAATTTGCGTAGTTACGTCCGTTGCGCAAATTCGCCAGGCATAAGGATGCGAAGTAACACTAGCGAATGTACGCCAGCGTTCGTTAGTGAATTTGCAAAGTAACGAAAATGATCAGCGCTAGCGAATTGACGCTAGCGTTAGGCGCTTCGTCGCTTAGTGAATTTGCCCCTTTATGTCTATTATTTTCTTTAAGACATATAAATGTTTTTTTGTTATTTATTGCACTAAACAGGGAAAACTGAAATTGAAAGCTGTCCTTCCAACTTCTTTGTTCTTATGAGGTCGTGGAAGTTAAACAAATTGCCAGTCTTCTGAGATACCCTTTGTACAATATGCTGCTCCTTTTCTCAAAGATTAGCAAAGGATTAGTAGCCTTTCTTAAGATGGCCATAGATGTAAAGATTTTTAAAAGATCCAATCGTTATCGTGAGACCACGATTATCTCGAAATCATTGTTTAAATGTACGATGTGTCCATCAAATAAAAAGACCATTTCAAGCGATATTGCCAGCAAAACTGAAGAGTAGCTGACTGCTTGGCCCTGCAAACATAGATAGATTGGACTGTGACCGATAAAGATTTTAAAACCTGGCTGATCAATTTTCTGACAGATATCGGATGAAAAAGCGTAAAATGTACGATCGTTTGAATCCCACTAACCGCACGATAATTTGATGGATTGGTCGGACTGTACTGAAATCTGTCGTTTACCAAAGAAGAATTTTTGCGTCTATGGGGACCTTTAGACTTCTGCTTTTTTTAACCAGAAAGTTAAAATGACTACTGCCATACAAGTCTGTTTCTTGACCTGCGTATAAATGCAGGCAGATCATGTGCAGCACACTATGTTTGCTCATTATCTATTCAGAGAGTGCTTCCTATTATGCTTGAAGAAGGTATCTGGTATACGCTGTTGGCAAAGAAGGGTTTACTTTGACTTACTTTTTTTTGATAAATATTCAGTAACAATTTAATTGTATACACTTCTTGTTATGAATCTGTAGGCTAACAAATAAACAAAGCCAGTGCTTGCTTTAGGTTTATCTGTGTGAAGTCCAAATGAGTTCCATAAGTAGGTTTATCAAGAATCGGCTATGTGGTTGTTTACATTGAGGAAATGGTTCTGGTCTCTACACTGTTGCATATGCAGGAAAAGCAGCTGATCTAAAGAGATTATTTTTCAAATGAAAGTTACATCTGCTTTGGATTCACACTCCCTGCACTGGAATTTATTAGCAACTCAACATTTATCTCTGTCATTTAATAAAGCAAGGCAGAAAAAGCCTCCCTTTCTAAGTGGAGGACAAGGTGCAAAATGCAAGAATCTTTAGGGGGATGTTATTAAAAATAGCAAGCAATGTTTAAAATGGCGTTTTGGTGAATGTTTAGCGCTGCTCGCAATGTCAAACCATTCACTGATGAATATTACATTGCTAAGCAAAGGTTAGCATCAACTACTCCTCTGGATTTTCGTTAAATATTTTATTGCAAAATATGCTTTGCAATTGCAAAATTGTATTACATACACTGAGAATGTTCGCCAAAGCCAGTTGGTCGCTAACATACGCAATGGTCTTTGCAAATATTTTTTTCACTAACGATACATATTACATTCCCAAATTTTTACAAAAAGTGCACTTAGAGCGCAACCTTCCCCACGTCACAACTCTTTGTACCTTTGGTATGGAGAATACACAACCTGCTTAGTGTTAAGTGTTCTAACAGGGGTCATTCCATTTCACACATCACACAAAAACACATCTTGGTGGTGTATTTGCATCCTTTTATATACATTTAAGAAATACTCTGCTCTTAAGTTAGTGACATTTTAGAGGACAGAAGTGAAAGATTTGTATTTTTTCATTTCAAGATTTCTGTGCAGAGCTTGAGGCAATGGGACCTAAAATGATCTTGCATTTTTTGTCTTCAGGGTTCTGGGGGTTGTAGTTCAATCACAGGTTGCCCATAACTGCTGTACATGTTTTGCACAGACAAAAAGAGCAACCCCTGATCTGTAGCCAATATGTATGTAAATATATATGAAATGACAGCTGAAGGCCTTCAGTGTGTAGTTGTACTACATAGTAAAATTACTTTCTGCTTTTTTTCTTGCAAATCTTATCTCCAATGAAGGCATATGGGGCAGTATTTGGCCATTAGTGGCAAATCACTGTGTGTGCCATAAGCCTTAGGTCATTTTATCATTATAAAAATTAATTCCCAAACAATATGGCAATGTGAACAATGGTGGCACGGTGGTTAGCACTGGAGCTGTGCAGCACCTAGGTTTTATCCACTGTTTGTTCTCCTTGTGCTTGTGTGGGTTTTCAGCTGGGTAGTCTGGTTCCATCGAACAATGCAAAAATATGTACAAAGTTTATCTGGCTCCTGGTAAAACTAAACATTGCTCATGGGTGAGGTGCTTTATCGCCCAGAAGAAATCGAATCGAATTGAATCCCCCCACAGACGACAAGGCATCTGAAAATATCCCTTTTGGTTTGGGAGAATGGAGAGGGCCCTATGTAAAATAATTTAAATGTAGAAATTAGGCACGAATACCTTGAGGCATCCTCTGCATGTTGAGGAAGCATAATCTTTTTTTGCCTGATTACAGATGAACTGGCTGAGCGTATTTGCAAGAGTTAAGATTACAGTCTTACCAAGGCGAAATTAGAAGGAAACTGTCTGCCATTAGGTTGATGGCACACAATGTTATTTTTCGTTCAGAGGCCTTAGGCTCATGGTATACCAGGTGTTTACTCAGCTGGTGCCTGGTACTTTCCATTCACTGTAATATAAGGTAGCCCTAATGGTGGCAGGTGTTTCTTTGCTGGTGAAGCAAATGCCTGATGTACATGGATCATAGTTCAAAAATTTCCCAGAGAGTGGGATTTAACTATATTTAGTGTTTTTCTAATTTAAATACGGTTGGTATCTTCACAGAACACTAAAGGAAGAAATTTAAAAGTACGGTAATCTCACTTGTGTTCATCATTTCGTGTGTTACTCATGTGGGAAAATCCAGTTTTCCCCATTTATTTTAATTAAAAACTTATGCCTAATCTACTAAATTCAATGAGTACTTTAGAGTAGGAGTACTATAGATTAGGAAGTCTCTATAGTCAATAATAGCCAATGGTATTTTATAATAAAGTCTTGCTATTTCATTAATGTAGAAAGCTTAGTCCTTAGCTATTATTGGCATTGCATCCTCATACATACTTGTTAATGCAAATACTCAGGAACAATTCTCTAGGTGGATAAACCTAACTCATTATTCTGATTATTATTATTATTATTATTATTAACACAGGCTCATAAATCTAAAAAACAGGAAATATTTACTCCTTGATATGGACAAGTAGAATAAAAAGGAATGCCAGAGGAGCACTTTGCCCACTAACAAGATTGACACTTAATCCAGTTTATTGATGTTGAGAGAGGACCTTTTAGCTGTGAAACATCATCTAGTTATAAAAGGGGGAGAGTGGAGATTGCTATATGTTTACTTTGCAAACTCGGGTGATTAGCAGTTGATGATGAGATGATATGGTCTGATAATGTGGAGAGTAGCTTTGGTAATTGTCCTATGTCTGTGTCTCAGGAAGAGGTGGGTCTGTCTCTGGCCTGTAGTAAAACTGATGACACAGTCTGATAGACAAGAGAAACACAAAAGCTTAGGAATTTATAGGTACCTGAAGGCAATACAAGCCGCTGATGAAAGGCTTTCTCAATGTTAGAACACTAATTCATAGTGAAATGAAATCCTCTTGGTGCTTTGTGTCTGCAGTGCCTGCTGAAAGGATGAAAGCCATTCTAAATCTTCTAAATGCCAGGAGGTCATAATGGGTTGGTGCCACACTGAAGTTTATATTGGACGCAGTCAAGTACTAATTAAGCCTAACTAAACCATCTGAAACTCCTCACAGTTCACTCCTCCATACCATTTTCACTTGACCTGGAACTACCTATTAGAAAAATGAACCCAATAGAAACCCTGTATTTGGGAATGTGTTGAGATGAGCACAAGATAGTCAAGGTTCGAAAGCTAAGTGCCGGTAGTATGAAATAGGGAGGAATTTCATTTATGAAAGGCCAGTATGCAATTTGAATGTGGTTGTGTATAGTTTGAATTCAATTCAAGAGGATAATTGGGAACCATTGAGCAATTTTAATTTTTTTTCCATCACTTGACAAGAATGTAACCTGTGTGACCATAGGGGCAAACTATTGTCCTTATAGTAATCCTTTGTTAAACTGAAAATCTGCCCTTTTTTTTAATATAAAATAATTTTCTTCTTATAAGAATGGTTTGTGCTGCATTCAAGATATACAGTATTTGTATAAGTGAAAGATGCTTAAAGGAAGCCTTTCTTTGTATAAGAATTTCATTTACAAGCAGTAAATTATTAAGCTTATGTCCCACTTGGAGCTTGTGGCAATATAATGACTCGAATTTTTTCTAAGGCAAGTCTCTGGAAATGTGTATTGCTTTAGAAGTATAAGGGAAGCAACCAGATATTTTTCTTATAGAAGGAAACAATTCCAGGCACTTACTTTCCACAACTTGTTTTGGGGAAAAAATTCCAGGCCCTTTCTTTTCACAACTTGTTTTGGGGAAACAATTCCAGGCATTCTTTTTCTACAACTTGTTTTGGGTGAGGTATTTGTGTCAGATCTTAACATTTGATGCAGGACTTATTGTCAGGGTCATGGTACATGAGTCATTGGTCCAGTGAGGTGATAATGGATGAGGTTTTGAGCAATCATCACTCAAAAACACAGATGTCTTCACATGATAATGACATAATGACATCCATATGCTTTGCGTATCTTTGTATCAGGTTTGGCATTTCTATTTTCTATTACTGTCACTATTTGGGCACATGCTATAGATTTTAAAGAGCATGTTCATTATGAAAAGCAACTGTGTAGCTGTGTGTCGAGATTGTATAGAATAGTGATCTCCAAAGAGTGGCTCAGGAGCAACATGTTGCTCACAAACCCCTTGAATGTTGCTCCCAGTGTCCTCAAAGGAGGTGCTTGTTTTTGAATTCCAGGCTTGGAAGCATGTTTTTATTAAATAAAAACTAAAGGAGGTTTGAATCATGCAACTTTTTTGAATATTGCCCCAAAAACCTCGACTGTATCAAATTGTCGCCTCGACAATTTGAATTTATCAGATTATCGAAGGAAAACCAGCGCCAAAAACAGCCCAAAACTATTGAATATCCTGAAGGTAAAAAACATGTCCTAATTGTTAAAGGGACCATACGCCATTGACTTCTACATTATTTCGACAGGTTTTAGTTGGAGTGTTTTTGGATTCAGATTTTTAGCAGCTTCAGTGTATAATTAAATTTGAGGGTTTTTTTTCACCTTTATAAACTCAACAAAAAAATTCTAGGTTTAATAAATAGGCCCCTAGGTATACTACCAAGTATTGCCTCCTGTCCATATGTGTAAAAAGAGTTTGGGACCCCTGGTATAGAAGGTCACATGGAATTTGCAGCAGATGATTTTTTCCACAAGTCTTTTGCTCTACCATATAAATCCAGGGTAGAACAGGCAGTGGAGAGGCAGGGCACAAATATTTTCCCGACCAAATTTAACATAAAATTGCTAAGGAATCTATCATTAGTTCCACATTTGGGACCACCCCTAATAAGTGGCTCTTCATGTGTCTAGCCAGCTTTAGTCATAAAGCAAAACAATTGTTGTTTGCCTGCCACTACTCATCCCTAGATTCAAGCTGAAACCCAGTATTATATTTTATTTGAAAATGTTTCTCTGACGATAAAAATGCAAACATCTTGTATGAAGATATTTTTTTTAATACCAAAAATATTTGTCTATCCATGACAATACTCATAAAGTCCTTCAAAGCGTAACATATCTCCTTGATACAGAGACAGCTGCTTGTGTCCTCTAATTAGTGTCCGTGACATGTAAGGCAGCAATATCAGTAACGATAGCTTGAAACAACTGGAACCATTATGTTGTCTGTAGCAAAACTTCATGAATGTGAGACAAAACAGAAGTTTCGTCAATAAGGTTGTAAAAGTGCAACAGTATTGGAATGTCCATTTTTAGGATTCATTTTTGCATCACAATTAAAACTGTTTGGGTAGCACAGAACACACACCAGATTACCCCTCAGTAGTTTAATCAGGTCCTACCTGTGCATATTACACACATGCACAAATTCTTTGTATTACAATGCATGCGTGATAATCCTATGAAAGTATATACTGGAATTTGGAAATGACGGTGTTCAGGTAGATCAGGTATCCTATAGACGCTAGAGCCCAAACCCTCTACTGCTTTAGTACCTTTCCTGTTCCTCTCTACCCCTAGTCAGATCCTCCTTTCATAGTAACCTGGGTTGGAAAGATGTCTATCAGGTTCAACTTTATGGGGGTTATTTACTAAACTCTGAATGCCAAAAATCTGAAAAATGTGTTTTTTTTAGTATAAAAATGCAAATTTTTAGTTAAAAAAACAAATACAATTTTTTCAGAATTTAGTATACCCCAAGGATGGAAAAAAAGTCTGAATCCGAAAATCCGGCATCTCAGACCTACCAAGGTTGCACATAAATCAATAGAAAAAGTCCCAAAGATTTTTTGATCTGCGCTGGGTTTCGTGCAATAATCTTATGATTTCGGGCAAAAATCTGAAAAAATCTGAGTTTACGGGTAGAAAAACGGAAAAATTTGTGCGATTCGTATTTCTTCTGGTTTTTTTTATATTTTTTTCCCTACAAACAAAATTTTCTGGAAAGTGTATTAATAAATAAGGTGAAAAAACCCGTGTAGATTTGGTCGGAATTTTTTTCAGAAAATATTGAGATAAATTTGGACTTTGATAAATAACCCCCTATATGTCTATACAAAACCTGTCTAACTGCTAGATGATCCAGAGGAAGGAAAAAAAAACCCAACTTAAGCCTCTCCAAATGTCATGGAGCAGGAAAATATTTTCTTCATGACTCAAGATGGTAATCGGACCAGTCCCAGTACTAAGAGCTGATTTCAGTAATCCTGTATTTTCTTACTTGCTAAATGCCAGCACAACTGATTCATGGAGGGAATTCCGCAGCTTCACAGCTCTCATAGTGTAAACAACCTCAACTTTGCCAGTGTTTCTTCACAAATGAGACTTTACATTAGTGTACTAGCTTAACTGACCTTCTTTGGACTCTGTTTAATTTAGTAATATTGGTATTACATACAATTTCTTCATAACTATTCACAGCCATCAAATACTGTTGTCAGCTGATTTAGAGGTTTCTGTCTTAAATGTGTTTAGTGAAGTCATATTAAAAGAACTCAAATATACAGATATAATAGAGTACAGTATATTAATGTATGCAGCAGGCCATTCTGTAATAATACAACAGTACCATGTATTTGATGATAATTAAGCTGCATTATTCCTTATTGGTAGTAAAACAATTCAATTGGGTTTAGTTAATGTTTTTAGCAGACTTAGTGGCAGATTTATCAAAATGTGAGTTTCGCGTTTAATAAATAAAAAAACTCATACGTGTTCTATTCATTCATATGGGATTTTCAGAATTGTATTTATCAATGGGAGAAAGTTGGAACTCACCATTTGATGAATAAAATGCAAAAAATGCCATAGGAATAAATAGAAAGTGGGCGAGTTTTAATTATTAAGCTTGAAACTCACATTTTGATAAACTTGCCACTTAGGGGCATATTTATCAAGGGTCGAATTTAGAATTGAAAAAACATCGAAATTCGAATTCAAAAAGACCAACCGAAATTAAGTCAAAGGTTTTTTTTTGGTGGAATAGGTCCATTTTTGATCGAATAGGTCCGTATTCGAATCGTACGAATCTAAGTAATACCGCATTCGATTGAATTCGATTCAAAGTTTTTCCCAAAAAAAAACATTTCATTTCAAAGTCCACCAATTGACTCCAAATAGGTTCTAGGAGGTCCCCCATAGGCTAAAACAGCAATTTGGCAGGTTTTAGAGGGCGAATGGTCGAAGTCAAATTTTTAAAGAGACAGTACATGATTTTTTCAAATTCAAATCGAATTTGGACTATACACAAAAAATTGCTCGGAATTCGAATTTTTTTCATTTGAAAGTTCACCTTGCCCTTTGATAAATCTGCCCCTAAATGTATAGAGATTTAAATTATAGAAAGATCCCTTATCCAGCAAACCCCATGTACTGAGTATTCTGAATAATAGATCCTATACCTGTATTGGCAATTTTATAGAGGCAAATTCACTAACCTGCAGGAATTTGCCAGCGCTGGCTTCGCTCACATCGCAACACTTTGCCAGGCGTAGATTCACCAGGACAACACTAATTCACTAAAATCCAAAGTTGCTTCTAGGGCACCGAATGCTGGCGAAGTTGCGCTATCGTTACTGCACCAAGCGAAGCTGCGCTAGCGTTGGCTAATTTGCAAACGGCGGGAAGTTAAAGTTGAATGCATGTATATGTTGCAGCAAATACATTACACTACACAAGCCCAGGGAACCTTAATAAAGTAAAATAAAGTTGTTAAATTGCCCTACACATGAGCCCAGTGTATAGTTTATATGCCATATGTTGGGAAATGTAGGGGGGGAGCCCAGGTACCCAAATAAAATTTTACAGACTTTTGCAGCCTATCACTCTGAAAAAGTAAAAGACGCTAGCGTTTTTCATCTAAGGATTGAAGAAGCCATATACATTCAATTGCACTTCGCCAGGTAACGTTGAGTAAAAGGCGCATCTTAGTGAATTTGCGAAGTAACACTCTTTCACCAGAGCGAAATTTCGTCTGACGTAAGAGTGTGAAGTAGCGCTAGAGCCTATTTCCTTCGCTAGCCAAGTTACGTCTGCGCCCGTTAGTAATTCGACGTTACCCTGGCAAATTTTCACTAGCGTTAGTCACTTCGCTCCTTTAGTAAATTTGCCCCATAGTATTTACACTCTAGTACTAGTGACTTTCTCCCATTTTTCTTTGCTGAAAAATTAGCAAATTTCCTGGAAAATTCATAAAATGGCGAAAAATCCGCTGAAAAATAGTGAAATCGTGAAAATCTGACATTTTCACAAAAAATCTTGAAAATTGGAAATTGACGCTTGCGTCCAAGCTGATGCTGATGCTGACGATTTTGACATGAGCGACTTTTCAGACGCGCCGGTGAATTTTCGCTGGATGTTCGCCAATTCGTGCCAGCCGAATTTATTCGCCCAACACTATCTGGTACTTCATTTTATAAGGATGTGCTTTATAAAATTTGTATTAACATATAATTACATATATATAACATATTTTACACATTTACATTCATTTGTAATCCCCAAAGTATTACAGCTCTGGCAAGCAAGTCTTTTCATTACTGAAGATGTAAGTTGGTCACCCTAAACTTTTGAAAAAATTACAATGGAAGTGCTAGTGATTTGGCCAATTAATCAATGCACATTCCCTGGTCTCCTGTCTCATAAGTAATTCATTATATATACGCAAGTGCATGTGTTTACAGGGGTTTTTAGTTACAAAGCCATGACCACAATGTTGATAAGCCAGCACACCACATCAAGGTAAACCCCATACGGTGGTCCCTAACTTGTTTACCTCCGTTCATAGTATAAAAATGCTTGTACCTCTCTGCATAGTAGCATTAATTGTAATAAGTGTCTCCTGAACCCTGGTTTGGGCAATATCTCTCTCTTAAAAGCTGTAAAAGCTAGTGGTGGGGAAGGATCTAGCCCTCAGACTGAAACCAAGGTTCAGGAGACACTTATTACAAGTAATGCTACTATGCAGAGTACAAGCCTTTTTATACTATGACCGGAGGTAAACAAGTTAGGGGTTTACCTTGACGTGGTATGGTGGCTTATCAACTTTGTGGTTTTTGTAAACACATGCACTTGCATATATACTGAATTACTTATGAGACATGAGATCAGGGAATGTGCATTGATTAATTGGCCAAATCAGTAGCACTTCCATTGTACTTACGGTAAATATATTTTAACTTTGAGTGCTCCCACAACCCTGTTTTTTTGTATAATGCTCAACAACAGTTTGATTGGCCAGGTCTTTTGGTATGATCAGCAAAACATACCTTGACAATGATAACACTGATAACACTTGTTAAGAAACTGACTAAATCATTTGAAGAATCAAATTATTGGTCAACTAGGAGAAGCTGAGTAGTAAAACTCATATTATTGCCATTCAGCTTGCTTGCTCCCCATATGGAGAGAGCTAATGTTTAGATAGCATGTCTCAGCTTGTTGAAATTAAACAAACCCGCCAGTGGTAAAATGAGAACATTAATATTTCGTGCAGGATCATGAATTTGACTTTATAATGACTCAAGGGCTTTGAATGAAGGGAAAAAAAGAAATATACACAAAGACCCGGAGTAATACTATACTGGTATGCTAATTAAAGCTGTAGTTTGAATAAAGTATGTGAAAATATTATTTTGTCCAACCCTCCATATGGTATTGTCAAAATTAGCACAATTAAACTCTCTGAAAAACTTCTTTTTGAAGAATTGGTTTTATATTAGCTGATGCCATTTTCTTTAATTACCATGCTAAATGAAAATTTCAGACCCCTCCCCAAAAAAAAACAATTACTGAAAATCAAATTAACTCATAGATCATAACGTGCTATGTGATAACAAGGCAATGTATTTCCTTTCTAATTTGCACTTTACTAGAGTTATCTATTATGTTTGTTCTCTTCCTCCTTTCACATAGCTGTGGCTTATTTGTTACAGAAATTAGACCCTTAATTTTTATTTTCCAACTTTATTAGAAAACCCCTGTTAGCTCTATAAAACTTGACATGTAACGTGAATTGTACAGCTATGTTCCTGTCAAAACCTGTTTCACACAGAGCATTTTGACCACATTTTCACAGACCTTATTGATGTTAGGCAGTTGCTTTAATCATCCCGAGCAATCACAACTTGACTTCTCCAGTGTCTTCCATTTGACCTCCTAAGAGCAGGATAAATGCTTTAAGTACAACAGGCCTTCAGAAAACCAAATCTGAAATGATTATTTCTACGTGGCAAATAATTTACTAGTAGTCATGAAATGCATGCTGCTGATTCTGTGTAATTGAATCATCAATTGAGGTTTGTTCAAAATATTAGCAGTGTTGAAAATAATAATAGCTTGTTCCAAATAATAGCAGTGGGGATTTCAATTAGTGAGGTCATTCATTCTGTGAAAAAACAGGTGTCAATTATGGCCCTTTTTTAAGGAAGAAAGGCAGAAAATGTTGTGCATGCTGAAAATCTGAGTAAAATATCTCATTCTAACTGAATTTCTTTTTATGAGAAGGTAAGCAGGGACCTCGATTCTGGGATGGCAGTGGATGTGATTTACTTAGACTTTGCTAAAGCATTTGATACAGTGCCACACAGAAAGTTACTGGTTAAATTAAGGAATGTTGGCCTGGAACATAGTATTTGTACCTGGATAGAGAACTGGCTAAAAGATAGACTACAAAGAGTGGTGGTAAATGGAACATTTTCTAATGTGTTGGTAGTTTCCTTAAATGAGAAGGATCTTGGGGTTATTGTAGATAACAAGTTGTCTAATTCTGGGCAATGTCATTCTGTGGCTACTAAAGCAAATAAAGTTCTGTCTTGCATAAAAAAGGGCATTAACTCAAGGGATGAAAACATAATTTCGCCTCTTTATAGGTCCCTGGTGAGGCCTCATCTGGAGTATGCAGTGCAGTTTTGGACTCCAGTCCTTAAGAGGGATATAAATGAGCTGGAGAGAGTGCAGAGACGTGCAACTAAACTGGTTAGAGGGATGGGATGGAAGACTTAAATTATGAGGGTAGACTGTCAAGGTTGGGGTTGTTTTCTCTGGAAAAAAGGCGCTTGTGAGGGGACATGATTACACTTTACAAGTACATTAGAGGACATTATAGACAAATAGCAGGGGACCTTTTTACCCATAAAGTGGATCACCGTACCAGAGGCCACCCCTTTAGACTAGAAGAAAAGAACTTTCATTTGAAGCAACGTAGGTGGTTCTTCACAGTCAGGACAGTGAGGTTGTGGAATGCACTGCCGGGTGATGTTGTGATGGCTGATTCAGTTAATGCCTTTAAGAATGGCTTGGATGATTTCTTGGACAGACATAATATCAAAGGCTATTGTGATACTAAGCTCTATGGTTAGTATAGATATGGGTATATATAATTAATGTGAAAGTAGGGAGGGGTGTGTGTATGGATGCTGGTTTTCATTTGGAGGGGTTGAACTTGATGGACTTTGTCTTTTTTCAACCTGATTTAACTATGTAACTATTCTAGACATTGTTCATAAGAACAGCGTACAATTAGAAGACGTCTATGTGAAGCCAAGCTATCGGCAGAAGCCCCTGCAAAGTTTGACTGTTGAAAAAAAGCCATGTGCTGAAGTTGCTAAAGAACACATTGACTGGCCGAAAGAGAAAAGGTACAACATTTTGTGGACTGATGAAAGCAAGATTGTTCTTTTAGGGTCTAGGGACCCCAGACAGTTTGTCAGACGACCCCCAAACACTGCATTCAAGCCACAGCATCATGGTGTGGCGCAAGCATCATGATATGGGGATGTTTCTCATACTATGGTGTTGGAATCATGGGTCAGTTTCAATACATCAAAATACTTGAAGAGGTTGTGTTGCCTTATGCCGAAGAGGAAATGCCCTTGAAATGGATGTTTCAACAAAACTATCCCAAACATACCAGTAACTGAGCAACAATTTGGTTCCACTCCAACAAGATTGATGTTATGGAGTGGCCAGCCCCAATCCCCAGACCTTAATAGAAAAGGAAACTTGTGGGGTGACATCAAAAATGCTGTTTCTGAAATGCAAGAAATGCAGAAGAATTGTGGAATGTAACAGGTGCCAGAAGTTGGTCGACTTCATGCAACACAGATGTGCAGCAGTTCTCAGAAACAGTGATTATACAACGAAATATTAGTTCAGTCATTCAAAGGAAAGCAAAATCTTGAAACATTTTTCAGTTTCAGTGAATGTTTGACTTTGTGCAGACATTGCTATTTTTTGAGTAGCCTAATATTCCCTTTTTTTTTTACTTTCTGTAAAGGAATAACACAAATTTTATAAATTGTTCTTCATGTTTTCATTTGGAATAGAATGTGCAATGTTCCCAATACATTTGCGTGTATTGAAATAAATATATTATAAGGATTTTGAGCTTTAATTACTTTTTTAATACACACTGCTATTATTCTGATTACTACTATATATGCAATTCAACTTGTAAACCAATAGATCAAAAGAAAAATAAATTCTTCCAATGAATTCTTGCAATGGGCCTGTGGTGGACAGTGAGGTTGTGGAATGCACTGCCGGGTGATGTTGTGATGGCTGATTCAGTTAATGCCTTTAAGAATGGCTTGAATGATTTTTTTGGACGGATTTAACTATGTAACCCTTTAAGATCCATATTTTATGTTTGTTTTCCATACAGACTTTTCTAAAATAACTGCTTTTGTGCACTAAAGCCTTTCAATATATTATGCAGCAAAATTCAAGTCTACTTTCCTCATGTTATTTATCAATTAATTTTATCACAAACATTATCTTATGATTTTTATGGGCAGAAACTCAGCTTTGGCAATAGAACCTCATAATACTTTTCAATGCTGCATACATATGCTAAATATGTCCATTTAGAGACTGGACCACATTTATGTTTCCATATGATTTGTTTTAGTTGAACCAACAGTCAAACAGTTTTCTTAATGGAAATATACAGAGATTGTGGGGAACTTATTGACAGGGCTCACACACAGAACAGAATGAAGTTATATTGAGCACATGATCCATGCATAAGGTTCTTATTTAGTATTCCTTGAAATATGTGGAAAAGGCAATCAAGAAATGGTAAAGAGTAGAGAATGAAGGCAACTGTGCATCTCAGAAGTCATGTTAAAACTCCAGCACTAGGGGGTTATAGCTATCACAAACTGACAAGCAGTAAATGTGGGATGCCTAATGTAACCAATATGTAGGCTACTTCTAAAGCTGATTTATGGGAGCATTTCTATGTTGGCTTTAAGCTAAATTTGATGGAACAACCTTTGCCCCGATATCAGCTTTATAAACATTCTTCCTGCATGTTTCTTGTTTGTGATTATCAATGGGATATTTATTTTCAGATGCGGATCACTGAAACATGTCTTTAAATATGTCAAAATCAGTGAGAGGGTGAATAAACGTGAAAATATTTTTTTCTTAACATAATCTAAAGTTAAAATGACATTATTTATGTTTATAGAAAACAGCCTTTGCTGTAATTTTGTTTAATATCCTAACTTTGTCACATAGCAAAGTCATTTTTCAATGCAAGATTATTTACAGACCCAAGAATTCTGTATTGGTTCTTTTGTCAAAATTCTGTGAGAGATGTTGAACCACCCTTGTGTACTTGCTTTCCCTTGCTTCCTGGGAATTGGGGTGCATTGGTGCTGAATTGGTGTTTTACAAGCTTTCATGGAGTACATTCATTGTGTCTATCATTATAAGGCCTAAACTTTTTGTCGCTGGATATAGGAACTGCCATGTTTTTTATGCCACTTGACAAGTGTTAAAGAAATAGGAAAGAGGGGGTGATAACATAAAAATATCTATTCAAAATGTATCAGATAAAATATATAAGCAATAGTGACTGCACCCTTAAGGCTAATCTTATACTACAGCCTATGCAGACTTTAGGTAGTTAAGTATGGGCAGTAATGGTGGATTTGCAGCTAGTGTAGCTACACAATAGAGAAAATGCATCGTTTGACATTAGACATTAGCTTTAGGTGACCACTTTGCCTATACAAAAAGCATTGTTTCTGGCAAAAATATTATATTTTCAGATGCTGGGCAAACAGATCAAATCTATCAACTTATAGCATTACTGGCCTCTCTAAAACTTTGTGGAGGCCCAATTCTAATGATGTGATTATTGATGGCTGGTTGACTTAGAAGATAATTTAAAAGATACTTGTTGAAGTAAACATAGGTCCAGAAACTAATGGTATTCATCCCGAGGTACTAAAATTTCTCAGCTCTGTGATTGCTAAACCTCTTTACTCAAAGGGGCAGTATACCCCCTTATTGAACATGAGTTAAATGTTGTTTAGCTAAACAAGCCAAATCTACTCCACGTGTGGTCTTTACAACTTAGATGATTACAATGAACAGACAAGCAGTCTATTTTGCAGGGGAATTTTCTGAGAATTTCAAATTAATGCTCTAACTCAAGGACCAAACATGGAGTAGTTTAAATTTCCTCTGTTTAGCACAAACAGCCCGAAACTATTGAAATCTTGAAGGTAAAAACATGTTCCAATTGTTAATGGTACCATCTGCCATTGACTTCTTCATGATTTCAACAGGTTTTAGCTGGTATTTTTATATTTACCATTTTTGTATTCTAATTTTAGCAGTTGCAGAGCATATTAATCTCTAAAAGTTTTAGTTTTTTTCCCCTATAGATATTTAAGTTTTTCCCATTTAAAAATTTACCAGAAATAATTGAGGTTTAATAAATATGCTCCTATGGGTTTGTGCTAGCATTGTATTATGTTCAATAGATCTTGTCAGACAAATTGAATTGCCTTCTAAAAGAAGGTGGGCAGAAGCCTAGATATTTGAAAGGCAGTGGATGTGATCTACTTAGATTTTGCTAAATAATTGAATACATTGCCACACAGAAAGTTACTGATTATTATTATTAGACAATATTGGCCTAGAATGAAGTGTTGATTTTTATAGGTATGATTATGCTGTCCAGTTACTTTTAAGCCTAAAGTTACTTTTAAATTCCTAAAGGAGTCATACAGTATTTTTGTTTAACCCCTTGAATTAATGCTCAAAGATTATGATCACATCTTGATTGTTTTATTTTAAATCCACTGTGGTGGGAACATTATGGAAATTGGGTCACCATGTAAAAGTGTATGGACCTGTATGTGCCCATTTAAATACAGCTCTTCATACAAGTGAAAAATTTTACTAAGTGACAAAAGTTTGAGTTTTGTGCTGTAATAACTAGTCCTTTTTCTGCTAATTCTGTCATGGTTTGAAGTTACTTTAAAACTAAAATGGACACAATAATTTTCTCCAGTTCATGTCTCCAGGTTAAGTCTTTTCTCACCACCTACTTACAGCAAGTTGCTGTCAATCCATCATCTCAGTTCTCAGACACTTTTCACTTGTGTCACTTGATCAGGTTGTTGTACATTTCATATCATTCTGTCTCAGTTGCACCTGTCCTTTTTAACATTGCTTCCTACCCACTCATTGTGTATTTCCCTTTAGTATTCATGTATGTTATTCTAATAGCTGTTCTTCTGTTTTCAGATGAGCCAGTCTGCCTCCTTTAGAGTTGACAGATAATCAGTTGATTAAAATATGACAATTTACCTCCTCACCTGCTGCGGTTAATGTTTCATTGACAAAATTTCACTTCATGTTAAACAGGCTTTATCAACAAAAGAAACTAGCATCATTTAATTTCCATTTCATATTCCATTTTGTGGGCCCAGCCTGTTGCTATGCAGCATTGACACTGTGTTCCTGAGAGTGTGTTTTTTCTTGCAGTTGTTTAAAGCAGGACTGTCCATCTGGAGACCCATAAACTGGATATAGCAATCTAAGGCAATAGTATAGCTTCCACCCTTGGTTTGACGCATTGATGTATTAAAAAAAAGATACCCATAAGGAAATGTTGGAGCATGTAGTAGTTGTTTTGGCATGTTCACTCCAGGGGCATATGAGAACAAACTAGGCCATACAGACAAATCATTTTAGGGCCCCTTAAAATATCACAAGGCTTACATTTCAAAAAAGTATAGCGAAACTGCTTATCAACCAGGGTCTTACTGGGCTCTTTACACTCCTCTTCTTACTTTCCTGCAGTAATTACTGTAGTGTTTATGACACAATTTAATGCGGTTGAAAGTTATTTTATTTCACTCTACAAATATATTAAAGGCATGTGTTAATTATTGTATTTTTTGCTTCAAAGAATTAGAAACATTTGCATGGCTTCATAACTTTTACCATTTATGGAAGTGCATGAATAGAATTCAAGTATATGCTCTTAAAAAACGATCCCCCTTCGGGAGAAGAATTTCATAAGCATAAAAAAAAAAGCATCTCGAAAAAGAATTCCACAAAACATATGCAGCACTCGCAAAAATATTTTTTTTCACATTGTTGAGAGTTGGGAATTCACAGTGGGAACATACTCAGCCTTTACTGTTGGGCAATGTATGTGTAAGAAGAGCTCATGCTAAATGAAACATTATGAATGCTAGTCCCATTATAAAACATTATGGTATATGTCTTTCTACCATCTACCCCTGTATCTTAGTAGCAGTCGGTTGCCACTGTAAAGGTCAAGTTTTATTTGTAAAGCTCCAAGTGGAGCTGATGTTTTTATAGGAATGGTGACAATTTATGGTTAGACAGAAGAGTAAATTGAAAAAGTTTCCCAGGGATAGTCAGCGGAGACTGAACCGATGATGTTGATTTATTTATCAAATAATAACATTCCAATAATTTTTACCTGTAAGTCTCATTACAAACATATTATGAACTCGGAAACAAAAGCAATCATTTCTAGTTTATTGCAGCCTCCAGTGCGCCTTAGCAAATTGGACTTTTGGTTTTGGTGCCTGACTGTCTGTATCTAACTGGACAGTAGACACTGGGGAGCTAAGAATTTCTGCTAAATATTTCTGCTCATTATGGCATGTAAGATGGAGTGGTCAAAGGTGTAGTAGAAGGAAGGTTTACCCTTAGTAGAAAAATATGTTTCAATTTTCAATGTTCTTTAAAAATTATAAGTCCATTTGTCATGGTATTTAGCATTAGGGATGTAGCGAACCGCCGAGTATGTGTTCGCGAACGCCGTTCGCGAACACCGGCAAAAAATGCGAACAGTTCGCGAACTGTTCGCGAACTTCGAACATCCGAAAATCGTTCGATTCGAACGATCGTAGGATTTTTAATCGTTCGATCAAACGATTTTCGTTCGAATCGAACGAAAATCGTTCGATTTTAGCGATCGAATGATCGAATGGTCGAACGATTTTGACGCGAACGCCTATTGGCGAACGTCGCGCGACGTTCGCGAACTTGCGGCGGACGCGAACAGCCGATGTTCGCGCAAACAAGTTCGCCGCAGAACAGTTCGCTACATCCCTATTTAGCATTACAATGACATCTCTGAAGGCAAAAGAGCTCACAGTTTGAGTTTGGGAACAAATTGTAAAGTCATTACATTACTTTTCAGTGACTGTGCCAGAAATATCAACAAGGGAAAATATTTTAATTATATATATTTAAAAATATATGTTAGTAAGTATTTGTCCAGCATCTGCAAATGAAATATACTTGCAGCAACAGTCGTATTTTATACGAAAAAGGTTTTTAGAGAGTCATAAATGACATTTGACACCAGTTTACGTCCACTTAGGTACTAAACCATTGCAAACACAACAGTTTAACAAATGCAGGGCAGATTATATTTAAATGCATGCAAACCCCTTTCTTGTTTTGGTGTTACTTGCCCTTTATTATGATTTGCAATACAATATAATTACATCCATATCCAGTTTAAATGTCAACTGCATGTGGCCTGGAGAAATACTCTAGTTTTTCATGCCCAAATTTAGCTTTGACCATTATTTCACCCAACAGTGTATCATTTCATTTACAATAACATCTGTATAGTTAGGGCCAGTCAGCCCACTGCAATTGTTGTAATATTGGCCACAGATTTAATTTAATCAGCACAAAGTTTAGAAGAATGTGTGGTCAGTTTAAGAGATTCAACAGAGAACCTTATGCTTAATACTTTTTTAGTTGTTAAAACGAACCAAGTTTAAATCCAATGTCTTAAAGACCAATTAATTACTTCCAACTATCAGTTAATCTCTTGTTAGTGATAGTGAACCCAATCGATTTTTATTAATTAATGATTGATTTATCTGAAATATATATATCCAAAGATAACTTAACACACCATCAATTCTGAGTACAACAATTAATCTGTGAAACTAAAAATGAATAAATTAAAGTGATTACTTATAAAGTGCAAGTGCTTATCAATGAATTATTTCACTCCAAATTGAATCCTTGTATGTCTGAAGAATTTGGGAATTAGAGGAATTAGTGGTGTCTGTACAAATTGAATAACTTTGAAATTTGACCTTTGATAATCTGCTCCTAAGACTTTTGTAAAATATGTCAGTCATCAGAAGTAGCATAACAGGATTTGTATAGAGTATTTTATCTACCACACCCTCAAAAGAATGGATGCTCTGGGATTATAATAATTGGACATTTTAGTAACATGCAGTGCTCTCTTTAAATAGGCATGTTAATGTGATGGGTTTTCTTGTCAAAGGAATTAATTTTCAAGTAAATTCTCTAGAACCTCTGAAAATACAAGATCTACTGATGATCTGCACAACAAAGTGTGAGGAAGTGGATATTTTACTGTTAACATAAATTAAATGATTAACATTAGTGCTATCTAGTACGTTAATTAACACTTTATTTAATCTTACACAGTAATCAACAAACATGTATCAAACATGGTATTAAGGGGATTTAAAATCAAGGGTCCGATTGAAAATTTGAATTTCGAATTCAAATTTTCGAGGTTTTTTATGGCCAAAAGGAATTGTTAAAAAAACTTGAATCGAGTTTTTAAAACTCAAATTTGTGTAGAATTCAATTAGCATTTTCGGGGCGATCCTATTCACCTGACTTTTACAAATTCAATTTTTTTTTAAACACATTTAGATTGGTCGAATTTCGAGTTCATGGGAGTTTTTAAAAACTCACACGAATTCGAAATTCGACCTTAGCTAAATATGCCTCTAAGTGTAACAAAATGATGCTTAAAAATAATATAAAAAATGATCAAACCTCTTCTTTTGCAGCTAATTTAGAAAACAGAACATATGCTATTTGGTTACCTTGCCCAATTTAGCCTCATAATACGGGGATAATTATATTTAAGCCCAGGACCCTGAACTAGGGGTAGGCAGGTGCCTAGGGTTTTTACAGTAATTTAGCCTATTAAGGTAGCCCCTACCCATAGTTAAACACAATGAAAAGGGCATGCATAGAACTTTCTGCTTATTGTTTAATCTTGAAAAATCCATGTTTTTTTCTTAAGCTAAGCAGGGCAAACAGAGAACTTGAAACTACTCCATGCTTGGTCCTTTTGAGTAGGTTATGTAAGGTAATCTACCTTGCAAGGAAAAAACATTGAGTAGCTTAAATATTAGATTTTTTTTGTCATCAAGCAATAAGAAAAATGTATATTCTACCCAGGCTTTATTTATTGAGCTAATGTTGAACAAAGTGGTAACAAAACACTCTGGCAGGTAAGTCTATAGTGCATGATCAACCATACATGATCTGAGTGGATTCCCAGTTAAGAGGCTTGTAAATGATTGTGGGCGATCCAATCACAATGGAGCTGGTCATATTGCATTTGTTCTATCTTTGCAAACTAGTGGTACAAACAAGTGGTTCTCAGAGAGACAGACTTTGTCATTCCCAGGTCAGTGAATTTAGGTACATCTGTAAATGTATTGAATATTATTTGGCACTGCGTTGCCATTATTTGGCCCACAGTAAAGAGCTACTTGAAATAACACAACAGATATTATACCTTCTAGGTTCCTAGTTCCCCCCAACTGTTGCTCTCTAGGCACGTGCCCCTTCTGCCTACCCCAAGTTCCAGCCCTGCTGCCTTATTATTTAGGTCTAACCCATGCTGTGGCATTGACCAGCTTTTGGAGGTTATGATGAATGTACCCAGTAGGGAGAGTGCCTTTTAAAGGAGAAGTGCAGTCATTATGTTACGTAACAAATACAGGAGATCCCAGGAATGATTGCTACAGGTACAGTTATTGTATATTATAACAATATGTCGTTTACACAAAATGCCCAGGGGAATTTTCTTTGCTTCACCCTATACCAGCCGTGCATCTGACCGTAAAACATATTAGTTACATGATATGCTTTCTGCATTTGCTCACCTGGTGTATCTAAGTCCCATATGAATGGCCCCCAAAATATAACAAGGCATTCTTGTTACAAAGGCTTTGAAAGATCACAGTTGAAGAACTGTATGTAAAAACCATTTGGTTCCTGCTAATGAGCTTGCCAGCTCAATAAAACGATAGAAACAAATTATACAAAAAAGGTGAAGAGTTTGGGAAGGTAATGAAAGGAAAGCACTGCATGTAAGGGTTGTAATGGCAGGAGCTGGAAGCAAATAAAAAATATACATATAAAAAAAAATAATCAGTCTGTTTTTTTGAATGACTTTGGTACAAGTGACATGCCTGCGCTTTCTCTCTTCCTGTTTAGAAAAGAGCAAGCAGATGTGGGCCTTGGCTAGAAGGACAATTGCCTCTCACAGGAAATGCTCAGGGTGCAGTAATGATATTAAATCCTTATGTTTCCATAAGCCTCAGGGCCAAACAACAATTTGGAATTTGGGAGAAATCTATGTTAAACTGATACATGCACACTGATGGAAAATCTGTTCTGTACTTACACTTCTGACAGCCTCGGTAATAAACGGTTTGATTTATTTTGCAGAAAGCTCCATTCCCTGATGAGAGAAACATCCAGTGGTGTAGGTATTTCTCAAAGTGAGCATTCAGTGCCCAGAATGTTATTTTTTAACCTATCCATTATCATGTTACCTTGCAGCTGCCTGCAATAGATTATTTTTAATATAACTCAACCGAGGAACGTTTCAGTGCCTTTTAATATCCGTAAACAAGGACACTAGAAGTGACTTGTTGTAAATCCCTAACTGTCATTTGTAAAAGAAGCTCTGAAACTCTCCCTATATTTTTGTTATCACCCCCTTCCCATTCATGTTATGGTCATAAGGCTCATTTAGAACTGCGGGATCAGGGTGCAAAGTGCAAAAAATGGGTGAAAACCATGCTCCCTACTCCACACCATAGACAGAGGTCTTTGCACT
Organism: Xenopus laevis; assembly: GCF_017654675.1. NCBI lineage: Eukaryota > Metazoa > Chordata > Amphibia > Anura > Pipidae > Xenopus > Xenopus laevis. The sequence goes on along the minus strand of NC_054372.1, from coordinate 54,519,697 downwards.
TTGTTATATGGCTCTCCCATGCATACAACCCTACCGGTGTTTGGCAGCACTGTATTTATGAAGGGCAGCCTGGGAGTGGTACATAGGCCAATGATTGTAAGATACAGCTGGAACTGCTGTTTTTCTTACAGGCATTGAGTACAGGGCTGTGCTGACAGTGCTCGCTTTGCATCTTGCTCTGGATTCAGTGCAAGGTGCAAAAGTGCAGACTGCACATATTAGTGCTCGGTACATGGGTCAGAAGGTGCTCTCGCCCTTGCACCTGTAGGATTTATAATGAAGCCCTATTTGTGTGTGTTTTCTAAAATCCAATTTCAGTGGATATATCTTGCCGGAGAACTATGAACTGAATTGATGGGGGGGGGGTGCCTAACATTTTGGCAGCCCCCAGTGAATTCATCCTTCCTTGTCCATTAATCCTTTTGGATTCCTTTGTTTGAATTATAGTAAATTTGCCCCTTGGTTTACAATATATTTCTATGAAAATATGTCTATCTTGCTATAGAAGTGAAATTTTGAAATTTAATTTTGGCTATAGCGTGGCACTATATATATGGTTATTGGCAATTTCGGTGCATTTATCAGATGCAATAACTCTAAATTGGATAATGTTTTTTTGTACATGTATTGTCATAACAGAATGAGTATGTTCTTGTCATTTTGCTAACATTTTATATTCATTTAATTGTTAAACAGTGAAGGTACAAGAGAAAGTAATAAAATTATAGTCATAGTAATAGAATGTATCCCGGTGTATCTTATTCCTTTGTAATACTTATTGTATATTATTATTAAGTGGCAAAAATAATAATACTTTATTTACAAGTGCAAATATGTTCTTATTTACTTATATGTTTAAAATGATATAACTTTAAAACTAAAGATTTTTAAAAGAAAGATCACAATATATTTTTATTTATATGTTCAGATGGGGCTGCCATGTTCAATGCCTCAGTTGAGGCATGTTGAAAATGCTTCAGTATAATCTTACCATGTATTGGCCACTAGATGGCTCTCTCCTTTTATTACACATGGGGAACAGAATTTAACAGGCACAGCTAAAGCCTTCCCTGTAGAGAGTACATACTAAGGAAAAAGAATTTGGTGATGATCCCCAAATGGTTTCAGTTTTGCAGATTTAACCGGAAAGGGTTTTTAAATTTACTACATTTCAGTTTAATCCCCTAAACATGTGCCTATATAGGAAGATTCTTGGGAAGGCAGCTGCTTGTATTTTTATTTGCTCCAAAGTGCAAATCGGTATTTCATGTATAAAGGGTGCACCTGGATTTGCAATGTCCTGTGACAATTCCCTGCAGATGTGCCTTCCCTTTTCTCCACTGAAGCTGGGAAACCTTGATCTTTGCAGGAGCTTCCTGTTGTATTTGAAGCTAACTGTAAAAGCAAGCAGCTTCCAGCGCTTGATCTCTTTATCCGCTCACACAGGCAAATGGCACAGAGGAAGTGAAAGGGTTCTACAAACACTACACAGGCCAATGTGACCACCTGTTGAGACAGTTCCATTGTTTAGAAAGCTGTGCTCACATTTCTTCACTTCAGTCCCAACGTGCAAGGTGTTGTGGAGACGATGCAGAAGACTGTTTCATTTGAACTTTCTCTCCATTGACTTGTCACTAGTGATGGGCGAATCTGTCCTGTTTTAGTTCACCAAAAATTGAAGTTAATGGGCGTCAAAATAATTTTAATGCGCATCAATTTTTACACATGACTTTTTTTGTTACAAATAAATGTTAAACAAATAAATACATTTCGGTGTATTTGTGTTTCCAAACTATCTTTGGCTCTAAGCCGTTCACTTTGCAATCAGCAAAGTTTGGAAAATCGAGCAATGTATTTAAGCCAGCATATTACAAATAGTTCTCATGCCGTTGTGAAGAACTGCTCTGGAATTTTAAATTTCCTGTCTATTTTCATGAAGTTTTGATAGGATGTGCCTCGCTCTAGACACGATTTGTTGCCTCAGGGTTGGAAGACAGGTGCATTATCTTAGCCTTTTTTTTTTTTTTTGCCTTGTTTCGGTACACTGAATTTGAGCCAGAACTACTATATAACATTAAAATGCAATTGCCTCCCCCTGGAATTTTGCAACCTCCCCCCCATCCCATATCGCTGTTTGAATGTCCCCATGTTGCCCTACTTGTCCTTGGTTCTTCTCAGCTCCCTGCGCCCCTGCATCTCGAGAAAGAAAAAACAAGAATGTAGTATGTTCCACTGTGTTTATTAACGTAGAGTCTATGGGAAATGGCCTTCTAATAATTCAGAGCATTCTCGATAACAGATCCCATACTGTATTACCAGTCCAAACTGTATTAACATATCCAACTGCTCTCTCCAGGAAGAACAGAAGCCAAATGCAACATTTTTTCTTTATGAAAGTTTCTGCAAGCAGCTTATATTATTAGTGTTTTACACTGAGATCCTCTAGTTCAGCGTTCAATTTAATGAATTGAGCAATGTTATTTGGAAATCTACATTTATAGCCTAACCATTGAGCAACGCACAAACCTTCCCTTTTTATTTAACGATAGCCAACTTGCAGTTGCCATCAGCTAGGAATGATGGGTATCTATGAAGAGTTAAGCTCTAGGCCCCGCTCTTTAAAATTATTAACATACCTACTTAGAGAAGAAAAACAGATTAACAATTTGCCAATTGTTATTCCTGCTAAAGTTGTTAAAATAGCTTGAAATGTTGTATGTATTTATTGCTGCTAGCACTGGTAGAAAGCTTAAATATGTTGTGTTAGGCAAAACACAAAAGAGCTGGAATGAAATTCAACCTTCCTCCAGCGCCAGTGACTTCCTGCTCTGCGTTTTATGACACTTCTAAGGGTTCTAAATGGATACAACATCTGTTCCGGACAGTAAATTGACTATTTCTTGGATATGTATTTATTTGTTACTTATTGCAGATAAATAATTTATTTATAAGCCTTTTCATGAAGGTCTGTCCTGTGTCCTTTTCCTCTGTAATAACAAAACAGTACATGGAATTTGATCTTAACTAAGATATAAATAATTATTAACTGTTTTATTAAAACTGTTCCTTTGCTTGATCAGAACTAAGATATAATTAGGCAAAACAAGCCTATTGGCTTTGTTTAATGTTTAAATGATTTTTTTGTAGCCTTTAGGTATGAAGATCCAAACTATAGAAAGTTCTGTTAACCATAAAACCCCTGGTACAGGTATGGAATCCATTATCTTGAAATCCATTATCCAGAAAGCTCCAAATTACAGAAAGGGCATCTCCTATAGACCCCATTTTATTCCGATAATTCAAATTTTTAAAAATGATAATGATAAAATGTAATAATAAAACAGTATCTTGTACTTGATCCAAACTAAGATGTAATTTATCTTTATTGGAGGCAAAATTAGCCTATTGGGTTTATCTAATGATTTTCCCAGTCCTGAGTATTCTGAATAATTGGTCACATACCTGAACCTGTATTAATATATTGGGCATGGGGCATTCCTATGAAAAGAGAGAACTTGTTTCACTCTATGTTTCCTGTTTCATGAAGGACACATATTATTGAAAGTATGTTTTTGTCTGATTTCATATGTATGATTTCATATGTAATTAGCTTTCATCGAGTACTTTGACTCAAGCTTTTTTATTTAGTTATTCCATGTGGTCGAAGCACCTTCTAACTACGCCTTTAAAGTCAGGCTTAGGCCATTAATCACATGTCTCATTAAAAAATATCAGGGAGAGTAAGAACACGCCCAGTGCAATTTTTTTTTCTTTATAAAAATGCATTGACTTTATTTGTTCAATGAATTATGGGGCCGGGGAATGTGCTTTGATGATTATTTCTATGCATTATAGCTAATGTAATAGAAGGTATTAGCAACCTATAGAAATCAGCAGAAAGCATTTAATGGTCAGCTGTTTGAATACAAGCATTGGAATAATTTCTTTAGCTTACTAAACCTGCAGAACACATGTACACACTTAAAAAAGGAAATACTTTTTTTAATATCCTAGCAGATACTGTATATGTATTTGGGTGGAGAAGAGGGTTTCAAAAAGGGGGGTGAGCCAGTTGATACGTCATAATCTACTAACCATTGGATTCCTGAAGTGAAAATGATAAAATGAGAATACTTGGACAGTCATTTCAGCAGCTCATCTGTATTTTTCACACTGGTTTAAAGAAGAGCTAAAACCTAAAAATAATTATGGCTAGAAATACCATAGTTTGTATACCGAACTAGCCTAAAAGTTCAGCATCTTTATAATGATAATGACCCAGGCGTTTAAAGTTGTAGCAGGAGTTTTCCCATATTGCAGTTTTGTTAGAAGTGCAGGTGACACGGAAATGCTCAGTGTGCTCTGGGAATGCTAAGTTTAGGGATCGTAACAAATCATCGACCAGAAAATGTTTGCCTGACATATAAGCTGATGCTACAGGACTTATTATTAAATGATGACGCTAATTGTGCTGGTTTCTGAGCTGCCATGAACCAATAATCTGAATTATTTGCTAACCAGCCTTGTTTTGTGACATTGATATTTTATACATTCAGTATATTGTGAGTCGGCCCCTAAGCTCAGTAAGTGACAGCAGCACTGAGCATGTGCAGTGAATCAGCAGAAAAGAAGATAGGGAGCTACTGAGGCATCTTTGGAGACACAGATCTGCTAAAGGGCTATAGTTGCCTTGGGCTGGTGCATAAGCTGAAAACATAGAGGTACATTTATAAAAGGTCGAATTTCGAATTCATGTGAGTTTTTTAAAACTCGAAATACGACTGGGGGGTTATTCATAAAAAAATCGAATATCTAAAGCTTGGACGAATTTTATCGACTCAAAAACTTAAATCGAATTTGACTAAACTCGATTAGAGTTTTTTCTCAAAAAAAAAAAAACCTTGAATGTCAGGAAGGCTGCTAAGATGTCCAAATTGGTCCCTGGTCCTCTCCCATTAATTTATACATTAACTTGGCAGGTTTTAGGGGGGCGAATAGTCAAATTTGAGTTCTTAAAAGGCCAGAGTATGATAAATCTCCAAATTTGAATTTGATTTAAAATTCAAATTGAGTTTGGATAATTCACAATTTGAATTTGAGAGTTTTGACCATAAAAAAAATCTAAAAGTTGAATTTTCAATTCAACCCTTAATAAATCTGCCCCATAATGTACAACATTTCTACCCTACTTCTTTAGTTAAGCTTTAGTTCTTCTTTAAGGCCCCCTCACCCAGTCACCTGCAGAAACATGTCAATCGCTGTCTGTCAGTAAATATGTACTCAAAGAATAACATCCCTGCTCCATTGACATTCATAGAATTGTCCTCCAGTGTTGTCTAGAAGTAATGGAGTAGGGAGCATGAACAATGGTGGGGTTTTGATGGAATGGGGGCCAGGTTGAAGGCAGGCATGGTCAGATCTCTGCTGGGGGGTTGGGTAAAAGAAGGTAGCTAAATTTGTTTTAAATTTTATGGTTCACAACAGTGGCGTAACTAGATGTTGCTGGGCCCCACAGCAAATTAATTTTAGGGCCCCGAAATATCTAGTGTTTGTCCTGTTTTAACAATATATGTTGAAATTGCTCATCAATAAGAGCCTCATGGGGCCCCCTGTACCTCCTGGGCCCCCCTGCAGCCGCAGGGTCTGCTTCCTCTGTAGTTATGCCCCTGGTTCACAATAAGAATCCCAAGGACTTTGTTATACCTACCAGAATCAAAGGACAATATGAACTGATTTGGATTAGTGCTCCCTGTGTGACACGAAATGCGTCAGGGTTTATCCTTTTAGATGTAGTGTAAAATAAAGTATTAGATTTTTATATTCCATCTTGGCTCTTGAATTCTATTTCTGTTGGTCGTACTGGATTGGTGGCTGCCTAATGCTGTTTTTGTAGTAATGCTCAGGACTGCTACAAATAACTGACATAAGTTATAGAAGTTTTAAAGACAAAAACAAAAATAAATGACTGCCTTGGGCTATGGGCTTACAGCTCAGCAATTACTTGTCGAGAGGGGTAGAGGTTAAAAACACTAAGTGGACTTAGAAATTTACAGGTTCATTTCAATAGTACAAAGGCAAACAAGACATTTCCAGGTATTTTCTTCCCCTTGGGTGCTGTGCTTTTGGTGTTGCAGTTGTCTGTTTACATGTATCTTGTAAGGATCTGCCAGTGATTTAGTATTCATGGCTTATACATGATTAAAGTTTAATCACTATGGCAAGTATAAAGTCAGAACTTCATAAAGTACGATTTTATGTATGGTTGTCACCTTGACTTTTAAGACTGGATCGAGATGCTAAGAGAATATTGTGCCTCGGGCAAAGAACGCGGATTTAGGGGAGTGTGAACAAAATAACTTAAGCACATTGACAAAACAGAGTACAGTTACACAACCTGAGACACTTTTGACCTCAGATCAATCCTTTTCAGAGGCGTACGAACATGCTTTACTAAGTAGTAAACAACACAATTTAAAGGGCTACTGTCTTTCAAAATAACCATATTCTTCAGACTGTGTAGCAGCCCTAAAAAGTCACTCAAACAGGTCCTACCAGGGGCCTAAACATGTATATGCTTTAGCAGCTCAGTGAATGCATACCAATGGTGTATGAAACCCATTTGCAAGCATGACATCTATTATCCATATAACGGAATTTTCTAATGTACAGTTTCATGCATTCCAGGTATTGCAGAGCTGTCTGGATAACGTGTTTCCAGATAATACATCCCATACATTGCAACTACAGCAGAAAATATTCAGCAACTTGTGGGCTGTTTCTTTAAGACAATGGAGGAATGAAGTGTTGTTGTGGACTATGTTGTGATGTTTACATGTTTAATAGTATTCCAGTTGCAGAACAGACAATGGAGGACCAAGTGTAAATATACTGTATTGTTTGGTCCAGTCACTCAGAATTACAAGAACCTCCTACGCCTCAACCATAGACCCATCAGATTATAATAATGTCCCCTTGAAAATAAATCTAAAGTAAGCTTATTAATTGCCATTTTGTTATTGTGTATTCTCACAACAGCTACTTGTAGACCAATGGAGATGCATGTTCCCCATTTCAGGTATTATAGCATTAAATAGGCAGAACTATAGGCTCAGATCTCCTTGGGTCCAGCTGCTATGCATTTCAGCCATGAAGTTTATAATCCACCAAAATGATATTAAGATCAGAAGGTTTGTTTCCCATATGGGGACCATTTCAGTTTACAAAGCTATGTTTACCCATGTAAAGTACATTGTTGGACTTGTATATGTTAGAACTTGTCCAAATGGCTAAATGAACATGTATTTTCCTTTTGCAACATGTTCCTTTATACAAAAACAAATTGTATTGCAGCAAGCATGTTCCAAAATACTCTCATCTGAGGAAACATTTAATAACATCCAAGAAACACAAGAGGCACATTCCAGTTCTTTGCACATTAATGTAATCCCCTAATGCATTTGTGTTTCTGTAGTGAAGATTGCAAGGTTAAGACATTGTGTTCTGGTACATCAGGCAAAGCATCCAAAACCCATAAACATGCACCAATCCCCAACAAACTTCCTCTTTAGTATAATACTATCAAACTGCAAACTTCTGTATCAGCATCTCTATTTTCAAGCTTTCATGACCTGCAAAAAAGCTATGGGACATGGGAAAGTTCCCTCATTGTAGAACCTCAAAGTTCCTTGGAAGCTTCTGTACTGATCAGTATTTGTATATAATTTGCATGTTTCATGTATGCACTGTTCTGCCGTGCAGCTTTTTGGAATATATTGGGGCCTTATAAATATTTGTTAAAGTAGAACAAAAGTTAAAATCACTTGGGGGATGTCAACATGTTGGGCACCCCTCAGTAATTATAACATTAACCTGATACCTTGGGTGGTGATCCTGTTTGCTAAAAACTGCACTGGACAGAGGAATTTCTGTAGAAGTCCATTGTCTCCATCTTCTTTGCCTTCTTCTGTTTTCTCTTTGTTCCAGTCCAAGCAGTCACATGCGCAGTAGAGTAGAAGGGCAAAAAGCCAGCATTTTCACTCTACTGTGCATGCACTTGCCTGCTCCCAGAAATAAGAAGACCGAAGAGGAAGAAGGTCATGGTAGATCAGCTTCAATAGCGACACCCTGTGCCGGTGACGTTTTCTGCTAACAGAAGCACTGGTCCAGGGTATTAGGTAAGCAGTTATAATCACTGGGGTAACTAACATTTTGTTAGTTTCTCCTTAAAATTATAATAATAATGTTTCTGTTACTATATAACCATGTAAGTCAGATGTCTTCAGACAGTTTGGACTGAAGGCCATTGTAAGGCCCTACATTCTATGGGACCCAACTCCATAGCATATAGGTTACACATATAAGATATCAGTGAAATAGTCATTGTGATATAATTTTGGGAATATCTGGGTTAGCAAATTAGCTTTCTCTGTAAGTCTCACACTGATTTAGTTCCATGATGGTCTCTACCACCACTGCTATAGAACCCAGTCCTAGCGTAGCCTTATATTTTAATTAAATAAGCTTTTAGGGGCTGATTATGATTATTAATGTTCATATTTTTTTCATGATTTGAAAAAGTGCAGAAACCAAGAAAATCTCTAATGTAAAAGTATACCATCCAAAAGCTGCTAAGGTCATGTAGAAGTCAAAATATTTCACCTAGTAAACATACAAGAAATTGGGGTAAAAAAAAGAAGGGGACTAAAGGACAAAATCAGAATCACTGCTGAGGTGCAACTTTATTGTGATCCACACACAACATTTTTTAGGCATAAAGGAAAATTTTCAGGACATAATATTCACTTCTTCGTCTTTAGTGTATAAATCTTGTGTGAAGAAAAATTAGAATAAACAAGGATTTTGAGGTTTTAGTAGTCTTATTTGTATTCGGTGTGCGTTTTTATTTGTTCATGTTTTTTTTTACATTTGGATTTTTAATTAATAACTGGACATCTTTGCTTCTTTAAAATTTGAGTTTAGTCAATTCTAAAACGACATGAACTTTGATTAACACGCCTTTAAATGTATATCAGGATACATAAGGAACATCTGTAGAGAGCTTAGAAAGTTTTTATGACCTGATTTACCAATCACGTTATGATTAGTGGGCTGTGGCCAATGATAATTGTTATCCAGTGGCTGCAAACAATACTCGCCTTGTGCCATAGTTCTTAGATATCACCATTGGAAAGCAAGTGTTTATTTACTGTGTAGTCAGCATGTGACGTCTCGGACAATGAAAACTTTGTGCACGAGCTTCTCCTTGTATTCACATATACAGTATACCTATGCAATGAATAATTAGCCCTCCTGTGATCCACTTTCCTTCCTATTCTTTGTCAGCTGTCTCATTGCCTACGCACTTACCCACCCACCGACTTTGGGCCAGCAACTCACACATGGATCAAGGTCATTGATCAAAGTCAATGGGGCAAATTCACTAAGATTCGTAGTTGCGCCAGGCGTAACTTCGCCGCACTTCGCCACACTTCGCCAGGCGTAGTTTCGCCAGCGCTTCGCAAATTCACTAAAATCCGAAGTTGCGCTCGGGGTAGCGTAAGGTTGCGAAGTTGCGCTAGCGTTGATTCGCTAAGCGAAGCAAAGTTACGCTAGCGATGGTTAATTTGCATACGGCGCCAAATTCAAATTTCAATGGAGGAATATGTAGAATCACTACAAATGCCTGGGAAACCTTCAAAACATCAAATAAAAATTTTATTTTGCCCTACACATGTGCCCACTGTCTAGGTAAGTTGCCATGAGTCAGGAAATGTAGGGGGGAAGGAGGGGAGCCCCAAAAAAATGTGCGATCTTTTTCAGCCTATCACCCATAATGTAGAAAACACGCCAGCGTTTTTTGGGACTTAGAAAAAATTTTGACTTTTTTTGAAGCAATCCCTATCTACTCTATTGCGCTTCGCCTGGTCTGAGGTGGCGAAGGAAGTCTAGCGTAAAAGGTAGCGTTCAGTACACTGCGCGTGTTAATGAATTTGTGTAGTTACGTCCCTAGCGAAAATTCGCCAGGCGTAAGGGTGCGAAGTAACACTAGCGAATCTACGCCAGCGTTCGTTAGTGAATTTGCGCAGTAATGAAAATGCCAAACGCTAGCGAAGTAACGCTAGCGTTCGGCGCTTAGTGAATTTGCCCCAATGTGTTTACACATTACTTAACAATAGAGCAAAGGTGGGAAAGATTTTTATCTATCAAACTACTGTCTAATTAAATGCATCCCAACAGGTTACACACATATAAATTCCTTTACACATTTTATTAGCGTAAAAACTTTGTTTGTTTGTAGGCTTTACAGGGGGAGGACTAAATGCTCTGTACTATTAGTAGTCGTTTCTCGGCCTTTTGGCTAAGATCAAGTGCAGTATTTGTTCTAATCAATTATGGTAGCACCCACCCTAACTGGTAGAATAGAGAAACACTTGGTCGAGTCCAGGGGCAGAGTTGCCTGCATTGAGGCCTGAGCCATTTTTGCCCCCCCCCTTGCCTTGCATACCCTGGGGTGCAGTAACTCACAGGTCTACACTATTTACCTGTGGTTTGGCACGTGCACACTTTATGCTTAGGCACTTATGCAGTATTTCCACCTCTTACCACAGTTTTTTGGCAACGGTGGTGAGGAAATTTCTAAAATCTAGCTGATTTTCATATTCCTATCCGGCCTGTGTGCTCAGTGCATCATTTTTACACAACCACATTCCCAACAAAAGAAGATTCCATCCATTGAGCGAAGCAAACCCGCAGATTGAGTGAAGTTAACCCGCAGAGGGGAACTCACCTAGTGGGGCACCTATCCTAATCCAGCAATCAATGTCACTGTGGAGCAGGAGAACAGGACAGCCAACAATTGTCAGGGCAGCAGCAGCCTATTACACTCAATCGGAAGCCACACGCCCGCACCCGCACCTAGAATGCTCATGTGGTAGGGACTCCCTAGTAAGCCTTTGGGCTGGTGGGCTGGAGGGGAATGGACAAAGGGCTCCCCTAGCCTCACGGCAAAGGGGGTCTGAACACCCTTGCCTCCTGTCGGTGCCTTTTGGCAGGGGGGGTGGATAAATAGGCTAACCCTCTGCTTCGGTGAAAAGGAGCTTGAAGATTCTTGATCAACTTTGCGCCTTTTGGCCAGATGAACCAGAGTTTGGAGTTAGTCTTTAGGGATGTCGCGGACTGTTCGCCCGCGAACTAATTCGCGCGAACATCGGCTGTTCGCGTCCACCGAATGTTCGCGAACGTCGCGCGACGAACCCAATTTGGGTTCGCCTTAGCTGGCACTTATTTTTGACCTCTCACCCCAGACCAGCAGATACATGGCAGCCAATCAGGAAGCTCTCCCTCCTGGACCACCCCCACACCCCCTGGACCACTCCCCTTCCATATATAAACTGAAGCCCTGCAGCGTTTTTTCATTCTGCCTGTGTGTGCTTGGAAGAGCTAGTGTAGGGAGAGAGCTGTTACTGATTTGAGGGACAGTTGATAGTAACTTTGCTAGATAGTAATCTACTTGATACTGCTCTGTATTGTAGGGACAGAAGTCTGCAGGGATTTGAGGGACTTTTAGGTTAGGTAGCTTTGCTGGCTAGTAATCTACCTTCTACTGCAGTGCTCTGTATGTAGCTGCTGTGGGCAGCTGTCCTGCTGCTGATCTCTCATCTGCTGACTGCTGCCTGTAACCCAATAGTCCTTGTAAGGACTGCTTTTATTTTCTTTTTTGTTTTTTTTACTTTGCTACTGTAAGAGCCCAGTGCTATTAGTCTAGCTGTGTTGGGGAGTGGGACTGGTGTGCTGCTCCTCCTAGTAGTTCACCACCACCAGCACCAACCAGAGTCAAAATTGTTACAAAGTATCTTATTTGCACCTGTTAGCTGTTCTGAGCTCTCTGCCAAAAGCTAATTAAATTAGAAACTGTTTTTTTTCTGGCTGTTCAGTTCAGAGAAAAGAGGGACTGGTGTGCTGCTCCTCCTAGTAGTTCACCACTACCAGCACCAACCAGAGTCAAAATTGTTACAAAGTATCTTATTTGCACCTGTTAGCTGTTCTGAGCTCTCTGCCAAAAGCTAATTAAGTTAGAAACTGTTTTTTTTCTGGCTGTTCAGTGCAGAGAAAAGAGGGACTTTCCAGTACAAAAGAGGGACAGGGGGTTGAGTGGTCAAAAGAGGGACAGTTGGGAGGTATGCAAGTGCCACCTAGCTGTGTGAGCTTTTTCACATTCTGTCTAAATAACAATAATAATTCCGTGTCCGTAAACATCACCTGAGTGATGTTTTTACAGCAGCAATAATATATTCCGTATCCACTACTGTATACGTTGCCCTTGCAGGCATTGTTTGCCCAGTCTTTAACCAAGTGCCACCTAGCTGTGTGAGCTTTTTCACATTCCGTGTCCAGAAACATCACCTGAGTGACGTAGTGTGATTTCTGCCCTTTACAGCACAAAACGCAGCGCTGTGTCAACAATGTATTTTTCAGATACATTTTTGCCCTTGATCCCCCTCTGGCATGCCACTGTCCAGGTCGTTGCACCCTTTAAACAACTTTAAAATCATTTTTCTGGCCAGAAATGTCTTTTCTAGCTTTTAAAATTCGCCTTCCCATTGAAGTCTATGGGGTTCGCGACGTTCGCGAACCGTTCGCATTTTTGACGCAAGTTCGCGAATATGTTCGCGAACATTTTTTCCGCCGTTCGCTACATCCCTATTAGTCTTAGCACCCGTAATGCATTGTGTTTGCACCTTTTGCATCTTGGGTGAACAAAGCATGCTTAGGCTTCAATAAAAAATACTAGTGCTATAAATAATAACAATCCATTTTCAATCTAAAGAATACACAGGAAGACACCTGAGTTAGTGATGTTAGGTGAAGAAATGTTGACACCAAGGGGCACATTTACTAAGGGTTGAAGTGATTTTGAAGTGAATATTACCTTAAACCTGCTGAATTGCTATGTTAGCCTATGGGGACCTCCTAGAACATATAGCCAACATTTGGCTACGTTTTTAGAAGTCGAAGTGAAATCGTACGATTAAATCGTTCGAATTGTTCGATTCGAAGTATGATCGTAGTAAGATTGTAGTACGATCGTACGATCTTAAAAATCCGACGAATTCGACTTCGAATGTTGAACTAGCCTATTCGATGATCGAATTTAGAAGTTTTTTACACTTCGAAATTCGACCCTTGATAAATCAAACCCTACTGATTGTGATTGTCTAGCACATCAAAGTGCAAACTTTCACACTCCCTGCTACCTTTAAGGATTGTTTTTGCATTCCTGTGGGTATATAGCATCTGCTTTTGAGGGAGAAAAAAAAGGAAAAAGGAGTTTGTAGGGGCTGGTTTTGAAAAATAGGTCACATCCTTGTTTTTCCAGGTGCTTCTCAGATAATCCTCTCTTTGTAGGGAGATAGAGAAAATCCAGCTATTGTCCAGTAAGATTATATAAAGCAGGGCTTCCATCCTTAAGTGAATAACTGCAATGATGTATTCCTGTGCAACAGTCTGGAAAGGGTTAACATAATGTTCCTCAAAGGGATATTTATTGTACCTGAAAAAAATCATAATACTAACATGATGTCAAAGAATTTTTAATCCAGAGTTTTGTTACTTAGATTTATTAACCCTTTAAAGCCACACACTGTTGAACAAGTGCAGTAGCTACATGCAGATTCAGAGCACCGGGCATACATATATCACAATTATTTACGTATAGATACATTCATTACAAAATGTCAATGGCTTTAAAGTTATTTCTAAATGTAATTGCAATTATAAACAGTATTTTTGTTATCCTTTTCTGTAGTGACTGTTGGAACAGTTTAGAAAAAGGCACTCCAGCTGGCTTCTTCTACATTCTACTTTTACCTTAAAACCAAGAACATGCCTAATTAACATATGTTTTCTTTTATTATGCAAAACAAACACTTTTTTTGGTGGAGGGCCCCTTTAATGTAAGTGATCCGGGGAAGGTAAGGATGGAGTAGGGGTAGACTGGGTCTAATCCACAGATGACTGTTGGATTCATTTCACAGTGAGTTACTGATTGTTCTGAACTGAATGTTCAGGTGAATGTCATTCATTGTGCTATCAGTTTACCAGTAGGCAGTGCACCTCTGCCACCTATACATTTTGTGTGTACAGTTACAAGGGAAACTGAGGACAGCTAAAGACCAGCCTTTCTGGGAAAAAGGAACTAAACCAGTTATTCAATTTAGTTCCACGTATTATTGGAATGTTTTCAACCGGCATCATTCTGAAAGCATTGTTATTTGAAATGGCCTGATTAAATGCTCAAGTAAACAAGCAATCGCTAGCTGATTTGTTTGCTTTGCACCAGCAACTTGAATTAGATACAGAGCAAGTGGATATAGCCATGATCTCTAAAGGTCAAATTGTGCTAACTTTTGGCATAAACATAGTTAAATTTTTATATTATTATTATTGTGGCTCTTCATGTTCAGCACCACCTTCCATTAAGCTACTGTGCTGATGCCCCTGAGCACCAAAATTCAATATACTGTATACATAAGTAAATACAAAAACCAGCACCGCTATTGGACTATTTTTGACACTTTAAGACCCTTGGTGCTGTTTTATTATTTATATACTATATATATATATATATATAGGGGAAAGTTGTGCTCACCACTAATTTTTAAAAAACATTAGGCGGGGGTGCAATGAGGTTGTGACCACAAAATACATATAGACAAATACAAGAGGTCCTCTGCACTCAACCCATTATCAATATATTTAAGACAGAGACATTTTGTGCATACTGCTACTAAAAAATGCCTTACCCTTTAAACAAAACAGGGATTGTTTGTCCATATATTGCAATATATTTAAGATGGCCAACTACGTCAAAGTCATCCCATATCTGGCCAGTCCTATGCTCAATTTTATCTGATTCATTAAGAATTCTATTGCTTCATTATATATATATATATATATATATATATTCCCTCTAGACTGTGTGCACGTGTGTCCCAGCTCACACACAGCAAATTTTGGTGCACACCAAGAAATATGCATGGAAACACTACATTTTCCATTTATTCTAAATGCACACAAAAAGTTTAAAATGTGCACACAAAATAATTTTTTTGGGCATACAGCAGAGAAAGGAATTAGGGGGAGCACTGATATATGTGTATATATAGTATACTGTACATTTTGTGCACCCCATGTGTTTTTATTTTGACATACAATCAGCTAGAACACATTGGCCTTGTTCTCGAGCCTTTATTAGAACAAGGCTGAAATATTTATTACTACAAGGTCAAAACATTGCTGTATCTAGATTTTAAAAGGCTGAAACAGTTCCCAAGTACACTTCATCCAATCCCTCCGACAGTATTTATGATTTGGGAGCAGCCCCAGGGTTATCATAACCTATACAACATCAGTCCTTTATTCTGTATTAGCTGCAGTTCAGCTTTAACACAGATATCTGTACACACATTTCCTTGATACAAGTTAAACCATGTGCTCTTTGGGGTTCAAATTCTGCTTTTCTATGCAGGGATAATGTTACCCTTTATTCACCATGCACCCTAATAGTTATGTGACTGCTATCTGGCTGCCAGAGGGAAGGGGCTGCATAGCCCTCCATTGTTATGAAATCTTTGGTCCAGGGACCAAATATCAGCCAAATTCTGCCAAGAACATTGATGGCCAAATATGTTAGTGGTGCTATGTATACCCAGCTTAATATTTGTGCTATACCCTATTTAGCATTAATTTTCTAGTATACTATTTGACATACTCCTAAACCAGTTTAATATATGTGACACATATTCCAGTAGTGATTCATCTAAAGCATAGCATCAATAAAGCAACTGTGTGACTGCAACTGATATAACCCGTGGCGTAACTACCAAGGAAGCAGACCTGACAGCTGCGGGATAGCTCTGGGCTGCAGGTGGCCCGTAGGGAAGCCTGCCCCCTTGGTAGCCACCTGTGATATTTTTTTTGTGCGGGGGTGGGGAGGGCGACAACTTAAGGCTGACCTGCAACAGTAGCGAAATCATTTGGCCCCCTATAAAAACTTTATTTGTGTATAGGTGTGCAACATATACATTCATTTACTTGATTTTAGAGCTTACACAAAGATTTTTTTTATGTGCTTAACATTATATTCTTTAGTGCACAAATGTAATATCTACTAGACTTGTGTTTAAGAGCTTAGTTTCAGTGTAACACATGAGTTTACTAATTCCATTATTCTGCCTGGTGATGGTGATGCAAGTGATCTAAATTATGGACCAGGAAACCCCCAGGTCCCGAGCTGTCTGGATAATAGATTGTATACCTGTATATTCAAGAGCCCTAATGGGTATGTTTGAGTATTACAGTGAGCACACACCCATAAGATTTAGATACAATCTAATTAGACATATTTCTTCTAATGCGGCACAGCGCCTAGCGAGGCGCGCCATGACTGTTAGGGAGAGAGAGGGAGCGCTTACCTGCCCCCCCCTGCGCGTCGCAGCGATGACGTCATCGCTTGGCGCCGTCCTCTCTAATAGTGCTGCGCGCAAGTGCGCATTCTCTTTTGCCTGCCTCCCTCCCCTATGCAACGAGCGTTTTTCTGGGTAAGATTAGGGGGTCATCAGCAGCCAGCTGTTGTTTTCCTTCATTAGCTCTTCTCCTTTCTGCACTGTTTGTGGCCAATACCCTCCTTTTTCTTTGTGGCCAATAAACTCTATAATGGCCGATACATTTTTACAGCAACTGAAGGCCAAAGTGGCAGCTGAGGGGGTGGATTGGCTTCAGGAGTTCATTACTCCTAGGCAGCAACCACCTATAAGATCAGGGAGAAAGGGGTTGAAAGTGGTTAACACTCGGCCAGCTCGCCGCTCCCGCCCACCTACTAAATTAAGTCCCAGTCCACCCCGGACTAGGCGAGGGCCCCTTTCTGCCTCTGCCCTAAAAGCTGCACCCCCTCCCCTTTCCACAGTTACCAGTGAAACCGCAGCTCAAGCCGCTACAGCGGCAGCGGCTGGGAGCCACACAGTTTCCAATATCATACATCAGGTCAGTGGTAGTGCTTCTACTAGTCGTACCAATGCAAGGGATACTCATTCACCTAATGTCATTCCACCCACTCAAAATAAACCGCCCACGAGACACGTGTCACTAAAAGGACGTTCATCTGGTCCTGTTTATCGGGATTCTGAGTTGGATATTGCAGTTTTTTCATCCAGCTCAGAGGAGGGTGAACTTTCCCTTTTTGATCCGCCTCAAGCCAATTCCGGGATTCACATTTCTGTTCAACCCTCTACTGCTGTGCCTACAGCGCAAGGGCAGCATTTCCCGTATTACAGGGGCAGATTTGTCCATCCCCCAGTTCCTGCTCCACCTTCTCTGTCTAGCAGGGGTCATGGGCGGGCGCATAAGAGGAGATCCCACTCTTTTCAAAGGGATTCTGATACCCGGAGCTCTGGTCGGCGCAGCTGCCACCAGACTGCCGGAAAAAAGTCCCGCAAAGCTGTACGGCATAGAGATGTCACCAGCCGCAGACGCAGCAGTTCTGAGTCTTCATGGGCAGAGTCGACAGTTACAGGCTCTAACTCGTCACAGACTGCTTCCTCTTCTGGCAGTTCTACACATCACCATCGGCACTCCAGGCGTTCCAAGAAAAGAGCTTCACGGGGCAGGACTACAGATGCCCAACTAGGGGCCTCTTCAGCCGTCGCTGCTGCACCATTACCAGGTTCCTCTACGGCTACACAAGTTCATGGTGAGTCATCCTGTCTAGGTGCATGGGGTGAACCCCCAGCCAATTCCAAAATACTGCTGACCTTACGTTCCATTATGGGTAAGCTTGAAGGTACTCAAGGTCAAACTACGTCTGATAACAAGGTGGTTTTACCTCCACCATTAAAAGATACTCATTTTTGTGGGTTACGCCTCTAGGTTGTCATATTACTGATGAACTCATAGATATCTGGTCCCTTGTTTCCTCTGAACAACCCACAGTAGACCGGGAAAGACGTTTTGATAGACAAGAGGATAGAAAGAGAGTTGCAAAAACTTTTGGTAATTGGCTTCAAGCCTTTTCAGTGTTAGCATGTGTAATTGGTCAGAAGTCTCCGGCAAAATGTTCGGAACTTTTCATATACCTAAGATATAATTTACGGTGCATACAGGACTCATGGGGGTTCAGCCTGGTGGCGATACGATGAGGAATTTAGATGTAGATTGGCACTGAAACCAGACTTAGGTTGGGATAATAAAGCTACTGATGTGTGGTTGCGTCTAATGACGACCCAACGAGCACACCCCTTTCAGTACCCTGCCGAGCACAGAATGCTATTGGGGCGTCCAGTGCTGAGGCCCCCCGAAGCCCGGAGCTTGCTGGCTCTTTAATGAAGGGCATTGCCGATTTTTTGGTTCGTGCAGATTTAAACACGAATGCTCCTTCTGTGGAGGAGCACATTCAGCACTCCGCTGCTTTAAAAAACCTAGTGTCCCCCCATGCCACACAATCACGGGTATGGTTGAGAACCCCAGTGAGCGTGCAAAGGATGTCCCCGTGGTTAGACATGTACCCCAAGAAGCAGGAGGCCGCCCTACTTAGGGATGGATTCACATATGGTTTCTTTATCCCTTTCAGATATAACGCAACCCCTACCTTTGCTAACAATCAGCAGTTGACTACCCAGATATAGTGGCATCAAAATTGGAAAAGGAGGTCGAATTAGGTAGAATAGCCGGCCCCTTCAATTTCCTGCCCATCCCTAACTTGAGAATTTCACCGCTGGGTGTTGTACCCAAGAAAGAACTGGGTAAATACCGTCTTATTCATCACCTCTTTTACCCCAAAGGTGATTCTGTTAATGATGGGATCAGTAAGGAGGCAGCTGCTGTGACTTATGTCTCCTTTGACAGGGCCGTCACATTGGTTAGAAAAGCAGGTCCAGGTTCCCTATTAGCAAAGTCTGATATTGAGTCCGCTTTCCGGCTCCTTCCAGTGCATGAAGACTGTTTTCACTTGTTGGGTTGTCAATTTGAGGTTACATGTATTACGATATGTGCCTCCCGATGGGATGCTCGATATCATGCAAATATTTTGAAGTATTTGGTTCTTTCCTTGAATGGGTTATCCGGAGAGAATCTGGCCACAATTCCATTATACATTACTTGGATGATTTTCTTTTTGTAGGGCCACCCTCCTCCCGCACGTGCAAATTGCTTCTAGATACATTCAAATTCTTTATGAGCAAATTTGGGGTACCAATTGCCCCTGAAAAAACCGAAGGTCCGACAACCAAACTTTCCTTTTTGGGAATCGAGATAGACACAATAAGGATGGTTTTTAGGCTGCCGCAATCCAAACTCACTGACTTGTTGGACAAAATTAATGGGGTGATGCAGGCCAAGAAAGTTACTTTACAACAAATGCCGTCCCTCATAGGCCTTTTGAATTTTGCTTGTCGTGTGATGCCAATGGGTCGGGCTTTTAACAGACGGCTGTCACTGGCCACAAAAGGTATCAAGAAGCCACACCATTTTATTCGGGTGACTCGGCAGATGAGAGAGGACTTACTGGTATGGCACTCTTTCCTACAGGAGTATAATGGGCACACTTGCATGTGGGAGTAGGAAGTGACTAACCATGAGTTAGCCCTTTACACAGATGCATCTGGAGCATTAGGTTTTGGTGCCATATATGGAAACAAATGGTGCTCAGGCGGCTGGCCTGAAGGGTGGGCACCACTTGGATTTTGCAAAAACCTTACACTGCTGGAACTCTTCCCAATTGTAGTGGCCATTGAACTCTGGGGGCAGTACATGACCAACCATACAATTTGTTTCTGGACAGACAATCTTAGCGTGGTTTTTTGTATAAATAAACTAACCTCTGCTTCCCTTCCAGTTCTTGCCCTGCTACGGCACTTGGTGCTCAGGTGCCTTGAGCATAATATTTGGTTTCGGGCTCAACATGTACCAGGTAAATGCAATACCACTGCTGATTCTCTTTCTCGTTCGCAGTGGCAAAATTTCCGGCAGCTAGTTCCTGGAGCAGACAAGGAGGGGTCCACTTGCTCAATGTTCTTATTCTACCTGGTAGAGAACAGCTTATGAACATGGTCAGGACATCTGTTTCACCGGCCACTTGGAGAGGTTATGGTAACGCTTTTGAGGAATGGTTATCGTTTGGGAAGGGATGTAACCTGCTGGATGATCATGTGCGGCTGCAGCTTACAATTGACTACCTCCTTGACTTACAAAATAAGGGGCAATCCGCTGGAGCGGCCCAAAAGCGCATATCGGGCATAGCTTTTTTCTTTAAATTGTTGGACCTCAAAGACATGACAAAGCATTTTGCCATACTCCAAGCATTAAAGGGCAGGAGAAAACAAGTCGTCTCCAAGGATACCCGTAGACCGGTGTCTTTTAGTCTTTTATTACAGCTGATTAGCTCCATCCATGAGGTTGTAAAAACTCATTATGAAGAGGTCCTATTTGCCACTGCTTTTAGCATCACATTTTTTGGTGCCCTTAGGATTAGCGAGCTAGTTCCTCCCAGCAAAACAAAACCAGGGGGCCTTTTAGCTGAAGACATTGTCCTAGAACTTATTTTCTTAGATTCCGCATCAGAACATCGAAAACTGATATATACGGTAAGGGAGCATGGGTTACCCTGCTGGGAATAAATAGCCCAGGGTGTCCAGTCGGACTTGCACGATCATTTTCCTTGCTGCGAACCCATGGTGATAGATTTTTGACTCACGAAAATGGTTCCCCCCTTACACGTTTCCAATTCAATGCGATTTTCAAAAAAATATTTAGCCAACTTAGGGCTGGGCATCAAAGATTTTGGTACTCACTCCTTTAGAATAGGGGCGGCTACCGAAGCCAGTTTAGGTGGTATGGGCGAAACACAACTTAAGCAGCTCGGGTGGTGGAAATCTGATTGCTACACCTCCTACATCCGGCCGGGTTTGCTGTTTAACTAAACATTTTCTCATTTACAGGTACCTTTCCGCCTATTGTCCTCTTGGTGGGTCATTCATATATACATATAGGTATACTATAGGTTCCATGCAGGATGCTGCCACTTTGCAAAGTGATCTGTCTAAACTGGAAAACTGGGCAGCAAACTGGAAAATGAGGTTCAATGTTGATAAATGCAAGGTTATGCACTTTGGCAAAAATAATATAAATGCAAGTTATACACTAAATGGCAATGTGTTGGGAGTTTCCTTAAATGAAAAGGATCTAGGGGTCTTTGTAGATAACACGTTGTCTAATTCTGGGCAGTGTCATTCTGTGGCTACTAAAGCAAATAAAGTTCTGTCTTGCATAAAAAAGGGCATTAACTCAAGGGATGAAAACATAATTATGCCTCTTTATAGGTCCCTGGTGAGGCCTCATCTGGAGTATGCAGTTCAGTTTTGGACTCCAGTCCTTAAGAGGGATATAAATGAGCTGGAGAGAGTGCAGAGACGTGCAACTAAATTGGTTAGAGGGACGGAAGACTTAAATTATGAGGGTAGACTGTCAAGGTTGGGGTTGTTTTCTCTGGAAAAAAGGCGCTTGCGAGGGGACATGATTACACTTTACAAGTACATTAGAGGACATTATAGACAAATGGCAGGGGACCTTTTTACCCATAAAGTGGATCACCGTACCAGAGGCCACCCCTTTAGACTAGAAGAAAAGAACTTTCATTTGAAGCAACGTAGAGGGTTCTTCACAGTCAGGACAGTGAGGTTGTGGAATGCACTGCCGGGTGATGTTGTGATGGCTGATTCAGTTAATGCCTTTAAGAATGGCTTGGATGATTTTTTGGACAGACATAATATTAAAGGCTATTGTGATACTAAACTCTATAGTTAATATCTATATGGGTATATAGAATTTTAATTAAAAGTAGGGAGGGGTGTGTGTATGGATGCTGGGTTTTCATTTGGAGGGGTTGAACTTGATGGACTTTGTCTTTTTTCAACCCAATTTAACTATGTAACTATGTAACATCGGGCCAGGCGGCGTGCAGAATCCCGCCCTGGAGGGCTCAATCTCGGCTTCAAAGCGGTGCATGTGCACTGGAAGGGTATACCTGGATTGCGATGGCTTCGTATCCTCCCTGAGGTTGTTAGCTTCAGCAAGAACTACAACGGCCCATTGGTGCTTGTAGTACACGCTGGTGGAAATGATTTATGTTACGTTAGGATAGCTGAGTTAATATCCATTATAAAATTTGATTTTGATCGCTTACCAGCCTTTTTTCCAAAAATAATCATAGTCTGGTCAGAGATTGTCCCCAGGCTTGTGTGGTGTGGCGCAAGGGACGCAATTGAACGCGCCAGAAGATTGGTAAACATGAGAGTCTCACGTTTTGCATGCGCAAGGGGCTGGGTGGCCATCCGCCACCAGCAACTAGAGGGCGATAATTCGGATTTGATGAGTCCGGATGGTGTTCATTTGACCGACATTGGCCTGGATATTTTCCTTTCAGGTATACAAGATGGGGTTGAACGGGCGCTATTCTTGTTGGATGGAGGTCGGAGTTCAGTGTAGGGGTACATGAACTCCTTGTGGCGAAAAAAGTTTTGATCCTTGCCTTAGCACTTTATTAAAAAATAATTGTTATCACATGCCCATTGCTCTTGCAATGGCCGGCATTGGTGTTTTTTCGAGTTGAATAAAGGGTTAAGTCAGTTTAAGAAATATGTGTTTATAAAGGTGCAAGGATCTTTATATAAAACATGTTTAATAAAAGCTGTGTCCGACCTTCATCCACAAGTTAGCCTCCGAGTTCTTTATTTGGGCAATTCAAGTTTAAAAGAAAAAGGGGCTATTGGTGTTCTTCCCTGCAGTCATGTGAAGAACAGAAAGTGGTTTCATGGCTGCTTCACTTTTGCACAGAGGCTGGTTGGTTTAAGCTGGCTGGGTAATACTGAAAGGTCACTAGTACTCTCATGTTTTTAAAAGCTTTTGCTGGGATGATGGTGTCCTCAGACAGCACATACTTAGGGCTTTTAGCCAGAGTCTGACAGTGGAAAAATGCTGTGGACTTGGCAGCGTAGTGATAATATCACCAAGGTCAAATAAAAACCTAAATGTGGCCACTTAACATTGTTCCTGTTTACAAAGACAGACCACACACACACAAATCCCAAAACATATAAAGCATCCATTTGTCTGTTTATGTTATGGCTAAAAAGGGCAAAAAGCAACTTTTTCTATTCTACATTTGTGCAATACGGAATATAAAATTGCCCGTAAAGTATGCAATATGTGGCTTTTCCTTCACTTTTATTTGACGTGATCACTATGTTTATTCTGGGTCTCTGGAGCTGTTTGCGAACTACAGCTCCCAGCATCCCTCACAGCTGAATTTGGAGCTGTAGTTTGTCAGCAGATGAAGACCCTCCTGTTGAATATCCATAAATGTTACTCCTTCATGAGAAAACTGGAAGAGGAAATAATAAACTGATGTTTCTGCCAGGAGACGGCTCCATTTATTTAGCACTGTTTCCATGTTCTACTTTTGTACGTTTACTAAATGTTCCACCTCGCGCCTTTTTAAAAACCTTGTTATAATGATACATAAGTGGCTTTTCTACTACAGGTATGGGATCCGTAATCCGGGAACCCATTTTCGAGAAAGCTCTGAATTATGGAATGGCCGTCTCCCATAGACCGCATTTTATCCAAATAATTCAAATTTTTAAAAACGATTACTTTTTTCTCTGTATTAATTAAACAGGAACTTGTACTATATCCAAACTAAGATATAATTAATCCTTATTGGAAGCAAAACCAGCCTATTGGGTTTGTTTAATGTTTACATGATTTTCTAGTAGTCTAAAGGTATGAAAATCCAAATTACAGAAAGATCCATTATCTGGAAAACCCCAGGTCCTGAGCATTCTGGATAATAGGTCCCATACCTGTACTGTGAAGTGCCAGGGCTGAAACATTTTTAACAATTTGAAGCAGTGGCCTTTTAGTGGGAAGTAGAAGTCATTAGGATTACGTTGTTTCCATTGGGTACACAAGGCTGTCAGTTCAGTTTCTGCCCAATAACAGCAGAGTGTGATCTTGGGCAAGTCACTTGACTAGTTATTTATTATAGCACCTGATGAAATAGCCTGATAAATGATTTCCTCTTTTTCTCTTGGGTAAACATTGTAAGCACACAGGTTATAAAGCAGTTGTATATTTACCAAATATTGGCATGGACTGAGGAGTTCAAGACTGTTGTAACTCCTTCCTTTTGTCTGTATATTCTAAACGATTCTTTGTGCCCGGCCACAGCAGCTTGCCTACTAATGTTCATATCACTCTTTCAGGGAAAATGTTCATGTGAATAGAGCAACCTGTAACCAGTCCAAAAATAAATGTGGCGTGTATTGCTCCTTGGTATGATACACAGTTCAGTTTCTGGGGCACAGCTATGTAACCTACTGTATACCAAATGCAAAGTGTGACCATTCATTTATAGGTTATGTTATGCACATCAGAGCATTGCCGTAGGTTTTTTTTGCAGGACAATAAAAATCCTAGGGCTCATCTATGAGCGCAAGTGCAGTGAGCGACTTGTGCTTTACCCTGTAGCAAGTTGCATATAAAACCACTTTTGTTAAAGGTACTTGCGTCAAAATTCACTTTTTGCACTTTCATATAGCTGTGCTCAGCCCTTGCCTTCTGTTTCAAATTGAGCTGCTGCACCTATTGATTCTGGGCAATCCTCGAGCTACCGCCACCCACAGCACCCTGCGTCAATTTAGGAGCAATTGTGGCAGTTCCAACTCCCTTTTGCCCCCATAATAACTTTGGAATACTGGGGGGGAAATGCTGCTTTGTGGGGAAAAAATACTGTACATGGCAATTGTGCTGGAAATTGCACTTTAGTCACTGTACTTGTGAATGAAAAAGAGCCCACCTATGTATTTATTGCAACAAGAACAAGGTAGCTACAAATTCATTTTACATTTATCACCTTGCAGAACAGAGCTGCCATTGATAGGTGATGTTTTTCGCAGGGGTTCTTGATTTGAATAAAACATATTTATAAACTGTCATTTAAGTTCAGCTAATGACTACAAATGAATGTGTCTCCTGTTTTAAGTCCTTACTACACAACTGTTGTGATGGGTTTGACTAAGACTGAGGTTTATTATGGTCCTAGACTGATGTTGGGCTCTCCCACACATAGACCAATCTGCTCTGTAAATGTGGCCATAGACACACAGATCCTATTGTACGAATCGATGATCGTGTGTGGCGTGCGCCCACATCTTTCGTCCGGCGGAGATCGGTCGTTTGGTCGAACGGTCAGGTTTGATTTTGACCGGACCGATCCTGCCGGAGCCCATGGCACATCGTAATCGGATCGTTCGGCCATACGGCCAAACAATCAGATTACCCCCGATATAGCCATGCTCGTTAATGGCATATCGGGGAAAGATCCGCTCGTTTGGCGATGTTACCAAACGAGCAGATCTTTGCGTCTATGGCCACCTTAAGGGGACAGGATTCAGATAAACAAATGGCATGTTTCTGCCACCGTCATGCCTGCACGAGTTAAATACCTATATTATGAGGTCTACCCCCATAGCCTTTTTGCTTTTGTTCCTCTCACTCATCATTATGTGTACATTATGTGACCTGGAAAGGAGCCGACACACTGGAGGTCTCCTCTTCAGCCCGGAAGTGTCAGTAATTCAGTGCTGTCCTACAAGCTTCCTCTATTTATGGTGCATATCAAGTGGCTGTTTCACCTGATTCTACTGGTTCACCTGATTCTACTGATTTTACATATAGCCTGAGGCTCAAACTGTGCCCAGAGATGACTGCAGACTGGCCATTTTAGCCTCTCCTGTCTGCCATTGCTATCTTCTGTCCACATATGTGTAGCAAAGCATCTGGGGGCCTAAATTCAGGAAAGAAAAAAGGAAAGCTGCTAAATAAATGGACTATATTAATATAGGTGGCAAACATTTATACATGATTAGGTCACCCCATTTATATTTATACATTCAAAAAACAAAAATGTTAAATTCATCAGTGAAGACTCTGAGACGAGCTAATTTCATAAATAAAAAGCAAAAGATGCATGCTTCCAAAGATTGCTGCAATTTTCCATCCCTGCCGTTGGTGACAATACTTGACTTTATTTACCTGTATAGTTATGAGCAGAATGAAGATAAGCTCTTTATTAAAATAAAACACATGAATGGGCACAGCCCCCTCCCTTTACACATGCCATATACCTGCTTTCTGTGGTCCCTAATACATACTCAGTGATCCAATCAGGAGCACTGCCTTGCCAGGTAACACAGTCACCAATTCACATGTGGGCAGGGAGCACCTAATATACACTTATATCATTCCCATACCATAGCTATTAATGTGTAGTTTGATGATCCTTTAATCCTTCTGGGAAGGCTTTCCATTAGATGTTAGACATTTTTGAGGGATTACCTTCCATGTGGCCATATCACTAGCCAATTTGTCCCATCATGTATCACCTTTCTCTGTGCTGCTGTTGTTATCCATAAAGATTTACATCAAGTCAAGACATACAACATGCTACAGGAAATTCTATGAATATTAATTAACTGCACCTTGGGCTTCACAAAAGAAGAGCAAATGCACCAAACCCACATATTCGTTGAGGCCTTGAAGGGAAAAATGGCACCATCTTTATATTTGGTAGATCTTCTTTAATGCAGGTGTGCTATAATCTGATACGCCAAAGGTATTATTTCATACTTCCCAACATTTTGGAAATAAAAAGAGGGATATTAAAGTTGCCGCACAATTGTTTGACCACGCCCATTTTTATGGTCACACCCCCTAATTACCATGTTCATTTTACAAAATTTGGCAGGTTATGAAAGTTTGAACATATTTCTGTGTTTTTTTTCCAGTTATTACAGTAACATTTTGCTAATGAAGGCGAATTGCCCTTTAAGCTGTGAGTCTAACTTTTCCCAAGAGACCTGTTATCTTAAATTGTTACAATTACTTATTTGCTTATCTTGAAATTGTTACAAATGTACAGTATGTTATCTGCTACTGTGGCTGTTCTGGACTCTGCCAAAAGCCAATTAAGTTAGAAACATTGTTTCTTTTTCTGGCTGTTCACTGCAGAGAAAAACGGGACTTTACAAAAAAAATGAGGGACTGCGGGATGAGCGGGGACTGTCCCACTAAAAACGGGACAGTTGGGAGGTATGTTATGTAGTCATACAGTTTAGTTAGTAAGTAAAAAACATAATAGTAACTGAAGAATCTGGACAGGTTAGACTTGGATATTGGTCATCTCGTCGATTGGGCTGGATGGAAAATTTTGCACTCAAACATCGCCCATTGTTAGTGCTGAATCGTCAGATACAGGAAGAATTCTGTTGTTTCTACCTGTATATCTGACGATTCAGCTCTACACGTGTGTATTGAAACTAACAATCTTTCTTGGAAAGATCTTTTCCAAGAAAGATCGTAATTGTTATATCTATGGCCGCCTTTAGATGCATATATGTATGTATGTTTGATTTATACACCATCTGTTGTACAGCATATTGTGGAATATGTTGGTGCTTTTTTAGTGCATGTTTATAATAAAACAGCCCCATTTACAAAAAAGTTGACACAGTGCAAACACAAATAACCCATTCTTGCCTGAAATAGGATTTGTGGGGCTGGACAGTTTGGGGTCTGCTTTGTCATATAGATATGGGATCCATTATCCGGAAACCCTTTATCCAGAAAGCTCGGAATTATGGAAAGGCAGTCTCCCATAAACTAAATTTTATCCAAATTATCCAAATTTTTTAAAATGATTTACTTTTTCTCTGTAATTATAAAACCTTGTACTTGATCCAAACTAAGTTATAGTTAATCCTTAGCGGAAGCAAAACAAGCCTATTCGGTTTAGTTAATGTTTAATTGATTTTCTGGTAGATCAAAAGTACTGAAAGATCCATTATCTGGAAAACCCCAGGTCCCGAGCATTCTGGATAACAGGTCCCAAGCCTGTATTATCGTAGAGGTCTGGGTTGCAGGGGCTCGTTTAGCACTTGGACTCTACTACAGACCCATGGAGAATGCACTTGGGCATTTTCTTGTAAGGCCTTCTGAATGGCAGAACTTTGTAAGTAGTGATGGGCAAATTCGTGAAACTCCGCTGGCGTCTCATTTATGATGCTGGCGTCCGTTTTTCTGGTGAAAATGCGCCAGCATCCAAAAAAGTGGAAGCCAGAAGCCATTTTTTTTATGCCAGTGAATTTTCACGGTCGTTTCGCAAATTTATTCGCCGGCAGCGAATCGCGCAAATTTCCCGCGAATTCGCGCCTGGCGAATAAATTCGCCCATTACTATTCGTAAATGAAGGAGATAGACTCTAGAGCTACTTCGCACTCTTACGCCAGGCAAAGTTTCACTCTGGCGAAAGAGCGTTACTTTGCAAATTCACGAAGATTTGCCTTTTATTCAACGTTACCTGTTCCGCCAGACTTGCCTTCTCCAGCTCAGACCAGGCGAAGTGCAATGGAATGTATAGGGTCTAAGTCCCAAAAAACTTTAGCATCTTTTACTTTTTCAGGGTGATAGGCTGCAAAAGTCCATAAATGCGCAGATAACATCATGGTCTTTATTTTAGCCCCAAGGACACCGAGTGTCCATGATTTCCTACAAGAATTTAAATTTTGATTGCTCGGACCTCAGGACAGTTTTCCACTTTGTGACAGTAAATGATCTTGGGCTCAGAGAAGGTGGTGGTGTTTCTGATTTATGTTTATATGTGGTTTCTTTTTTTGCATGGTAGCGTTTTAACTTGCATTTGTGGATGCAGCAACGAGCTGTGTTTTTCAGAAGTATTTCTGAGCCCATGAAATTATTTCCACTACCGAATTGTGCCTGTTTTTAAAGCAATGCTGTCGTGATGGCTGAAGATCATGGCTATCCAATATTTTATTAGAAGGAAAAGTTAACTCTTACGATAATAAATGGGTACTCAGACTCTACAGTCACACAAGGTATCAGTTAATTGTAATGAAAAGAGAAAAAGAAAGAAAAGAACCTTGTTTTGTAACTGTATCAAATGCTACACCTCTGTAGTTCAACCACTTCTCCAAAAATAGTTTCAATTCGTTGTATAGTTTAGAAAAGGATACCCTTAATTATTGCAGTAGTCCGAATTGAAACTATGTTGGTAATCTTTAAGGTAAACTGATAACACCAGATTAGCAAGTTACAATGTTGCTTATTGTTAAGGTCTAGTGAATTTAACTCCTCTCTACTGGATATGGCAATTCATGTGCAACATTCACTTTCAAACACCTTTTGATAATGATTCAAATAAGGAAACAACTTTACAGTTGGTATCATTTGTTATTTTATTCCGGTTTGACCCACACAGTCGATAACCAATTAAACTAAAAATTAAGAGTTGATTACTCCCTATTCAATCACTTATAATTTAAGGTGCCGTTTATCTTATAAGGATTCCAAATTCATTGAATTCACTCTCAATATTCTTAATCAATTTAACCAATAAAAGGTTTACTATTGTAATTCATTAAAATGTATAATATAAAGTGACCTGTGCAAACAATTCAATGTTGAATAATTCTGATGTGCTCTGATTAATAAAGTGCCATGTGCAATTAATTAATTCACCATTCCATTTAGTGGCTTGTGCATAAATTAATTAAAATCTAGGAGTTAATCACTATGGTCAAAACCTCCTGGTTATCAACCTCTTAATTAAAAGTTGAGAAAATTGTATAGAGGGCGGAGTTGCTTCCAAGAATATAACTATAGTCCCTAGGAGCACCACAACGATGTAGAATGACAGGACCTGTAGGGCTGCGGTCTCAAATGTACCTTTCTATCTGTTTGAAAGAGGCTATCATAACCTACAAAACCGCAAACCCCACAGTCCTTAGAAGAGAAAATAGATGAGTAAAAGAGTCTGAGAATATTAAAAAGATTTTTTGTTTCAATCCCGCCCCACCATCCGGTGGTTTAAAGCTAAAAACAAGGAGACCGTCAGTTGCCCTGACGCACGTTTCGCAATTCGCTTTTTCAAAAGGCAATTACCGCTCGCTTTCTATCGCGGTTCTTTATAGCCGCATCCACTTCCGCATATCCTCTGCACTAACGTCATCCTCTCGCGAGATCACGCGTCCAACTGTGACAGACGTGCATCTATGTGAGTTTCAATGACGGGCGCATATCCTAATTCCCAACCCCAAATCCAAGGATGCAAGGGGTTTCTTTGTAAGTTAAAAAATGCTTACCATAGGGCTCTCTGTACAGAGAGACAATCTCTTTTAACAAAGAAGGATGGAAAATCAGAAGGCGATAACGCCATACGGTTTATAAGTACCTACAGTATTGATAGTAAAGAAATTCGGAGCATCCTTAATAAGCATTGGAATGTTCTCCTAATGGATGAAACATTAAAATCTATATTACCTAATCAGGTACAGGTCTGCTACAGAAGAGGCCCCAATCTAAAAGATTTGATGTGCCACAGTCATTTCGGCAGTAAAAAAATCCCAGAAAAGATCAAAGGCTCCTATCCATGTGGAGAGTGCAATATGTGCAAACAAATGGTGAGAAAGGAAGCATTCCAAGATAGATTCGGAAAAAATAGACAAATACGAAACTATATAAATTGCAAAACAAGAGGTGTAATCTACTGTATTGAGTGCCCGTGCAATTTACGATATATTGGAATGACTACCCAGATGCTGAAACAAAGGATGCAGAAACATTGCAGCACCATTAAGAATGCCGAAAATGATAAAAAAACAGAAAAAATCTTATCCACTGTGGCACAACATTTTAGGGCCAAACACCAATCAGACCCAAAAAAACTATCCTTTTGGGCGATAGAAAAAGTGACATTGGGAATTAGAGGTGGAAATTTAGAACAAGAACTTCTCAAAAGAGAAACCTTTTGGATTTTTAATCTTAATACAGTTGCACCCCGAGGTATTAATGAAAATAATTTATTTACAGCATTTATTTGAACAACACCAAAATATACAATGATAGTAATAATTTGACAGTATTATACCTTACAGGCCTGAAGGTATCATTATTAGTATAGAAACCGCCATATCCAATCCCCCAAAATTATCACTTCAGTTCCAGTAATGTAGGGGTTAATTTACAAAGAAACCCCTTGCATCCTTGGATTTGGGGTTGGGAATTAGGATATGCGCCCGTCATTGAAACTCGCATAGATGCACGTCTGTCACAGTTGGACGCGTGATCTCGCGAGAGGATGACGTTAGTGCAGAGGATATGCGGAAGTGGATGCGGCTATAAAGAACCGCGATAGAAAGCGAGCGGTAATTGCCTTTTGAAAAAGCGAATTGCGAAACGTGCGTCAGGGCAACTGACGGTCTCCTTGTTTTTAGCTTTAAACCACCGGATGGTGGGGCGGGATTGAAACAAAAAATCTTTTTAATATTCTCAGACTCTTTTACTCATCTATTTTCTCTTCTAAGGACTGTGGGGTTTGCGGTTTTGTAGGTTATGATAGCCTCTTTCAAACAGATAGAAAGGTACATTTGAGACCGCAGCCCTACAGGTCCTGTCATTCTACATCGTTGTGGTGCTCCTAGGGACTTAGAAAAAACTATAGTTATATTCTTGGAAGCAACTCCACCCTCTATACAATTTCACTTTTCTCAACTTTTAATTAAGAGGTTGATAACCAGGAGGTTTTGACCATAGTGATTAACTCCTAGATTTTAATTAATTTATGCACAAGCCACTAAATGGAATGGTGAATTAATTAATTGCACATGGCACTTTATTAATCAGAGCACATCAGAATTATTCAACATTGAATTGTTTGCACAGGTCACTTTATATTATACATTTTAATGAATTACAATAGTAAACCTTTTATTGGTTAAATTGATTAAGAATATTGAGAGTGAATTCAATGAATTTGGAATCCTTATAAGATAACCGGCACCTTAAATTATAAGTGATTGAATAGGGAGTAATCAACTCTTAATTTTTAGTTTAATTGGTTATCGACTGTGTGGGTCAAACCGGAATAAAATAACAAATGATACCAACTGTAAAGTTGTTTCCTTATTAGAATCATTATCAAAAGGTGTTTGAAGGTGAATGTTGCACATGAATTGCCATATCCAGTAGAGAGGAGTTAAATTCACTAGACCTTAACAATAAGCAACATTGTAACTTGCTAATCTGGTGTTATCAGTTTACCTTAAAGATTACCAACATAGTTTCAATTCGGACTACTGCAATAATTAAGGGTATCCTTTTCTAAACTATACAACGAATTGAATCTATTTTTGGAGAGAAGTGGTTGAACTACAGAGGTGTAGCATTTGATACAGTTACAAAACAAGGTTCTTTTCTTTCTTTTTCTCTTTTCATTACGGCTATCCAATATTGGCCTTTAGCCTTGTCCTTCTGAATCTTTTAATGAT
Source organism: Xenopus laevis (assembly GCF_017654675.1). Classification (NCBI taxonomy): domain Eukaryota; kingdom Metazoa; phylum Chordata; class Amphibia; order Anura; family Pipidae; genus Xenopus; species Xenopus laevis. The sequence continues at coordinate 54,487,247 of NC_054372.1, read as the reverse complement.
ATCATGTACTATAGATAGTTAAATCCACAAAGTTTTTGCAATTTAAAATTGAGCAAAGGTTTTCTTAAATTGATGCAATATTTGCCCACACAGTGTGTCACAGAGTCCCCCTCCCCATATTTACCTCTAAAAGTCTCTCTGGGATCCACACTTTTTAGCAATACACAACTTTTCTAGTCTTTTTTTGCCACTATACTTTTTTAAACATGTTGTTGGCATCAAATTCAGAACAAACATATATATTTCGGAAACCAATAAAATGTATAATTTTTAGAATTTTATATGTTGTCATTATACTATTTGCAATTACAACTAGGCTATAAAAGGTTTGCAAATCATCCCATTCTCTTTTTATTTACATTCTATATAGTGTCCTGACTTTTTTTTGAAAATGGGGTTGTACTAATAATAAGAATGCATTTTTTGGAGCATCTCTGTGCCAATGCATTCATTTGTCTATTTCCCTCACTCGCTTAGCATGTGGCCTTTTTTTTCTCCAAAAGGCACCTTTCATCACTCAATCAACATGCATAAGCTATTAATTGGTCGTTAGTCCTGCTTTCCCACCATTCTGCTTGTAAAAACCTTCAAAATAATGTTGCCAAAAGGCCTTTTCCTTAGTGAAATAGGATTATTATAAATACTGGTACTGAATTACACCAACCAACTTCATTTCCCAGCCTTGGCTAAAAAATACAATAAAATGACCCCTTCTAATTATCTTCCCTTTGCTGAATAGCCTCCCTGATAGTAAAGTCTGCTTCTCAGAGGTGTTTAAGCCAGCTTGCCCCAAGCACACAAGTTTCCTGGAACTAAAAGGCTCTGAAGTAATGAGCATGTTAATTAATAGGTTATGGAAAGAGACATATTGTTAGAGAGGAAAGTATGAAGCATTCTCATTGGAAAAGAAAGAAGCTAATGTTTCAGTTCTGCCCCCAGCTCTATGTGGTCACAGTAACAAGAGGTACAAACAGCAGATAAACGGGGGAATGTAATAAAAATCGCTAACGGAAAAACTATTCGCAATGCGAAAAGTTATGCCTTTGCGCGAACAAATTTTGCTTTGTGCGAATTTAATATAGCTTTTGCGAGCCCGGAAACTGTTTAGCGACCACTTCCGACAGTGAAAGACCGTTTGCGAATGTTATAGTTTGCGCCAATGCGCAGTCAATGTAATAAAACTTCTTACTGAAAAAGTCGTTATGTTTGCTCCAAAAGATTACGACACCTTCAAGCACTTCTTATGAGTGCGCAATTAAAATTCGCAATGCGCAATTAAAAGTCGCAATGCGCAATTAAAATTCGCAATGCAATAACAGTTTAATGAACAATATTACATTGCGAGATGTGGATTTTTAGTCTTATTGGTGCGAATTGTTTTGCTCTTAGCAACTTTTATTACATTCCCCTGAAAGCCTTTTAGACTGCCTGCGTTTATGGAGACCAGTAACACTCTGGGATGGATTTAGGCTGTTGAGCCTCAGGTAGGTTTAGCCGGATGTACTGCAATTAGATGCCTTTGTGCCTGTCATTTACTAGCCTGCTTGCTAGCCTGCTTGCTATACAAACCCAGAAACAGTAAATAGAGAAAAAAAGTACTTTCTGCAAAGTGATAGCTTTATAATTACCTGCTCTGGTTAATTACTGGCTTCCCCCATATAAGCCTCTAGCACTCTGTCAGGCTGCAGCCCTTTATATGCAGCACAGTGTTCTGTAACCTATCAGCTCATTTGTATCTTATATATGAATGTCAAAGTTCAGCAGTAAATGATCACATCATTTTTATATACAGCAATAATTTAGCAAACAAGAGTTACAAAATGAGGAAAAAGTATGGTAACTCCTTTTTTTAACATTTGTTCCTTTTTGGGATTGGCCAGTCTGGTTGCTGGGGTCCAGTTTACCCTAGCAACTAGATATAGTTTCAATCCTTTTGCTACCAGCTCTTAAGGCCCCCATACACAGGCTGATAAAAGCTGCCGACAGACCAAGTTGGCAGCTTATTGGCCAGTATGTGGGGCCCCACCGACAGGCTTCCCCGATTGTCATCCGAAAAGTCGGGCAGGTTAAAAAATCCCATTGGATCGCGGTCGCATCTGTCAGTTGATGCTGTCCTGTGATCCGACCACCCGTATTGACTGCATTGTGATTCGATCGTTGGGCCCTAGGGCCCATGATTGGATCAGCCAGATTTCCCCCACCTCAATGTGGGCATATCAAGAGAGATTATGCAGAGCCACATGTTGCCAGTAACAGCAGCCATAGGGCATGCCACAGATCCAAGAACAAAAAAAAACCTTACTTCTGTGGTTATACAGGTAAGGGATCTGTTATCTAGAATGGTCGAGACCTGTGGTTTTCCGGATAACGGATCTTTCCATAAATTGGATCTTCATACCTTAAGTCTGCTAGAAAATCATGTAAATATTAAATAAACCCAATAGGCTGGTTTTACTTCAAAGAAGGATTAAATATATCTTAGTTAGGATTGACTATAAGGTACTGTTTTATTATTACTGAGAACAAGGAAGTAATTTTCAAAAATTCATATTATTTGGATAAAATGAAGTCGATGGGAGACAGTCTTTCCATTATTTGGAGCATTCTGAATAATGGGTTTCTGGATAACCGATCCTATACCTGTACATTACAGCCATTTGTATGGATTTTATGATGTAGAAAATTAATTGGCGAGGGCCTGAATATAAATACATGTAACAAAATAGAATGTTAAAATAATTTGGCTCAGAATGAGTAATCTGCTTTCTAAAATTCTAAAACTAGGGAATCTCAGAAGACCAGCTACATCAGTGTCTATATCACTCAGTGATTTAATTGCTGTTTACAACTCACTCAGTTACTTTATTGCTCATTTCTTTCCACTGATGTGAGTGTGTGTAGGTTTGTGCATCATTCTTTGGGTTATGTTGAAAATTGTTAGTTGAAGCAATGAAATTACTGGCAGTTGCCTTCCACCCAAGATGAAATTTTTTCTGTGACGTGTAAGATTCTTAGGCTTTGCTGCATAGAACTCAAACTACTTAAAGTACAACAGTTAATAAGTGCCACTATTTATATCTGCTGACACTTTATGTTCTTAGTGAATAATGGCACATAGGGCTACTTGTGGCTCCGTGTATCCTAATAACATGGTGCCAAAGCATTCCGCCGTGCCACTATCGGGAGTGGGGTCGGGGGGGGGACATATTGTAATAGGGTGTCTTAGGGTAGAACTCCACTGGCGACTTTACCTGCGATACCTTCCATTCCGACATAATGAGACTAATCGCAGGCGTCACGTCGGATGTGCCGAATCTAATGTAAGTAATGCAACTGTCGCACGGACAAGCTGATTGCATCTGACACGACTGTCGGATGCAAACGCTGCATTCAGCGCATCCGACATGATGCCTGCAATTAGTCTCATTGCATCGGAACGGAAGGTAAAATCGCCCGTAGTGTTCTACCCTGAGTGTTGCACTGCAAAAGAGATTAGCTGAAAGTATGTGGCCTTTGTGCGTGGGGAGTGTTTTGCTGAAATAGGGAGTCCCATGGGTGACATAGGGTGTGGCCAGACATTATTTGTTTAGATAATCATTTTATTTTTTTTAAACATGGTCCTCCATCCTGCTTAGTTGGCAGGGCCAGCCTAGTCACTCAAGAGGCCTTGTTGGGCAGATTGCAAAGACCCTGGGTCCACTTGGCATGAGAGCCCTGCCAAAAGTCGTATAGGACCCCATGATACTTGAATGTAGTCCCACAGTCCATAACAGATTTCATGGTAAAATGCCTGAAAAGTGCCTATGATGTCAGCTCCTGGAAATGAGAACTGTTATCCAGAATGCTCGGGACCTGGGGCTTCCCAGATGATGGGTCTTTCCATAATTTGGATTTCCATACCTTAAGTCTACTAAAAAACTAACTAAAATCAATTATATCTTAGTTAGGATCAAGTACAAGGTATTGTTTTATTATTACACAGAAAGAGGAAATTGTTTTTAAAAGTTTGAATTATATGATCAAATTGGAGTCAATGGGAAATGGTCTTTCTGTAATTCGAAGCTTTCTGGAGATCCGGTTTTCTGATCATGGATCCCATACCTGTAACATGTTTTGGGCAGATCTCTGCGATTACTGATCTACTGTATAGTTCACTGCAAACTCTGGCCCTTTCAGGATTTTTCACAAATCCAGAGTCAGTAAATCATATAAATCATTTTCCGTCAAAAGGAAGGAACCTTTCTTTCTTTTGAAATTCTTTTTATTGAGATTTTCAATAAAATACAAGTATATGACAATATGATAAACATACAGTGTTTCACAAAAGGAAGGAACCTGGTTAATGACCACAGCGCTACCGGGTTCCTTCGAAAGCCAAATGACAAATAACACATGGGTATATTTATGCAGCTGCTGTGACTATTTTGAGAGTTAAGTGCAAACGTGTGGCCCGTATACATCTTGATTTGGGTTGTGTGAGGACCAGCAAGCGCATTTCCTGCTACAGGGCTGAAACAAGCCATCTTTTGTTTGCATTGCACGTAAACAAGAAAACTCGCCTGACAGCAAATTAATACATTAGGGCCTTTTCTTTTCTTCAGGAAACAGAACCTTTTGTGGTGGTTTCTCAGCACATTGTTTCAACAAGCTCTTGCACTGCGACATCCTATCATTTATCTCTGGAGGAGGACACTTGCCCTGGAAAATCTGCAACAGGCTTTAAAATAACTTGGCTTGACCGTAACTTTGTACTTTGTTGTACAGATAGGAATGCAGAAAAAATACACTGTTCTAAATAGTGCAGTTATTTCTTTTTTTTTTTTTTTTAATAAAGGCATTTATTTTTCCTTATAAAAATAAGCATTTAACATAAAATGAGTTACCTCCTATAGGAGCAAATTCACTAACCTCCGGAAATTCGCCAGCGACGGCTTCGCTCACATCGCCACACTTTGCCAGGTGAAAATTCGCCAGGACAACGCTAATTCACTAAAATGCGAAGTTGCGTCCAGGGCACCGAACAATGGCGAAGTTTCGCTAGCGTTAATTCGGCAAGCAAATCGAAGTTGCACTAGCGTTGGCTAACTTGCTACGGTGGGAAGTTAGATTTCAATTGATTTATATGTTGCAGCAAATACATTACACTACACAAGCCCGGGAAACCTTATTAAAAGAAAATAGAGTTGCCTTACACATGAGCCCAGTTTATAGTTTATGTGCCATATGTTAGGAAATGATCTTTTAGCAGCCTATCACCCTGAAAAACTGAAAAATCTCCAGCGTTTTTTTGGGACTTAAAAAGATTTTAAAATTTTTTTTGGAGGAAGTCCTATCTACTCTATTGCACTTCGCCTGGTCTGAGGTGGCGAAGGCAAGTCTGGCGCAAGAGGTAACGTTCATTAAAATCCGCATCTTAGTGAATTTGCCTAGTTACGCCCATTCGCTAGAGTGAAAATTTGCCTGGTGTTAGAGTGCGAAGTAACGCTACAGTCTATCCCCTTTGCTAGCGAATTTACGCCAACGCCCATTAGTAAATTGGCGAAGTCTTGAAATAACGTCACTTCGCCCTTTAGTAAATAACGTCACTTCATCCTTTAGTTTTTAGGGGGTTTAGACGTAGTCCATGTGTATTAATTCACTTTTGTGGCAGGTAATGAGAGTGCAGCATGCGCCTTGCAACGTAAGCTGAATCGCAACTGCAAGGCATGTGTTGTGGGTAGGGTCGCCACCTTTACTAAAAAATATTACCGGCCAGTGGGGGCGGGCACCAAAAGGGGGCGGTCCATGATGCAAAAGGGGTGGAGCTATGTGGTGTGCCACAAAAGGGGCGGAGCGAAATCGCAGAGACGTCCACAGTGCTGGAAAAAAGGTAAGTTCTTTGTGAATTTGGGGCAGGCCAGGGGCTTTTTTTAAAGGGTATTACAAATTACCGGCAACTGCATTGCCGGTAAATTTGTAATACCGGCCTTGGCAGGTGTTTTACCGGCTAGGCCGGTAAAATACGGGCTGGATGGCAACTCTAGTTGTGGGCAAAGCCAAGCCCTGAGCTTGGACTGAGGGTGAGTACAGGGCCCTACTTCATCCTGCTCTTCTGGCTCTCCCTTAAGCTGGCTATAGACGTGCAGATTTTACCCTTGTATCCGACGAATGATCGGACGTCCCAATCTTCCGACCTGCCACTAACCATTCAGATTAAATAAAGCAGTAAAATAACAAATCCCATCCCCATCCTACGAAAAATGATGGGACTTTGTGTCTATGTCCAGCTTTACTTGTTCTTCTAAATGCCACCGTCCTTACAAATGATAACTGATGATAACCCTTGAGTGCTGGGTGTAGGGGTTACCAGACAACACCCAACTCATCATTGATCCAAGAAACATCAGGATATGTATGTCGGTACATTTTTTGTTGGTGGTTATAGAAATAAAGTGCGGGGCTGGCCCGCTTTGGAAGGCATGGAGCAGTGGCCCTTGCCTGAAGGTGAATTGGCATGAGAAATGGCTATTTGCTCTCCATTGAAGTTTAGTCTCGGTGATAAACAATCAGCAGGCGGCATTTACATTTACTTAGTGCCTTTTTTTTACATAAGGGAGATATGGGGAATGTAAATAAAGTCGCAATGAGAAAAACAATTTGCACCAATAAGAATAAAAAGCCACATCTCGCAATGTAATATTGTTCCTTAAACTGTTATCGCATTGTGAATTTTAATTGCGCACTCTTAAGAAGTGCTTGAAGGTGTAGTAATCTCGCAAACACAGCGACTTTTTCAGTAAGAAGTTTTATTACATTTACTGCGCATTGGCCCAAACTATAAAATTCGCAAATGGTCTTCCACTGTCGGAATTGGTCGTTAAACAGTTTCCGGGTTCGCAAAAGCTACATTAATTTCAAGCAAAGCAAAATTTTTTGCACAAAGGCACAACTTTTCCTTTACCGACTTCTATTACATTCCCCCGATCATCTCTTAACTTTATTGTTTTTTGGTTTTTTTTCAAGCACCAATTTATTCTGCAAAACCGCTTTGCCTTTTCCCAATATTTTTTATACAAATAATGGCAGTGAGTTTTTTGCATTTTAATGTTCTTAAATAGCCTTAAGGAATTCTGCTCCAAATTATTTTATTTTATTTTGAAAATGTTTTATTTGATTTTACTCCAAATTATTTAAAGATTCCTTATATAGAAAACATCAGGTCCCAGTCATTCTGCAAAATAGATGCCATGCCTATAATAAAGTTCACTAATAATAGCCACATTCTTGGATATATGATTCAGTAACCAAAAGCAAACAATTGTTTCCCTTTTAAAGTAGAAAAGTATTTACAGTATCTGTGATGTTTTGTCTGATGGCACATAGGACAGCTGTTCTCAGAAGACTGCAGCGACCAATATACCAACATCAACCTCTTTTCACTTATTTAAATGGTTGACATTTATTGTATGGGAATATAGAAGGTCACATTCCCAATTTCCCTCCCTACTGGCTGCCATAAAGCGACTATTAATAGAGCCAGACTCAAATACCCATGTGCACTCAGCCTAAATATACACCTTGTACCATGCCATTATCCAGAAAGCGCTGAATTACAGGAAGGCCATCTCCCATAGATTACATTCATTTGCACTTTTTTAAAATGATTTCCTTTTTCTCTGTAATAATATTACAGTACCTTGTACTTGGTCACAACTAAGATATAATTAATTAAAATGAGACAAAACAATCCTATTGGGTTTATTTAATCTTTAAATGATTTTTTAGCAGTCATAAGGTACAGGTATGGGACCCGTTATCCAAAATGCTCGGGGGTTTTCCGGATAATGGATCTGTCTGTAATTTGGATCCTCATACCTTTGAAAATGATTTAAACATTAAATAAATCCATAGGCTGGTTTTGCTTCCAATAAGGATTAATTATATCTCAGTTGGGATCAAGTACAAGGTATTGTTTTATTATTACAGAGAAAAAATTTATTAAAAAAATTTGGATTATTTGGATAAAATGGAGTCTATGGGAGATGGGCATGCATCCGTAATTCATAGTAGGGATGCACCAAATCCAGGATTCAGTTCGGGATTCAGCCATGATTTGGCGTATTCAGCAGGATTCTGCCGAATCCTTCTGTCTGGTCAAACCGAATCCTAATTTGCATATGTACATTAGGGGCGGGAGGGAAATTGCATCACTTTTTGTCAGAGAACAAGGAAGTAAGAAATGTTTTCCCCTTTCCACCCCTAATTTGCATATGCAAGTTTGGATTCTGATTTGGCTCGGTGTTCAACCGAATCTTTCACAAAGGATTCAGGATTCAAAATAGTGGATTCAGTGCATCCCTAATTCATAGCTTTCTGGATAACGGGTTTCCGGATAATGGATCCCATACCTGTGAAGATCCAAATGACTGAAAGATCCCTTATCCAGCAAGTCCCAAGCATTCTGGATAGCAGGTCCCATACCTGTACTTATATTTAGACCAAGGGCTTTATAATTAGACTTCACTAAAGTGTCCCTGGCTGAAATACATACAGTATAATGCAATTTTGCAAATAAAGAAAATGACTGATTTTATGTTTGTTTTTGCACTATATAAAACATTATTAAATATACACATTCCTTTACATAAAAGGCAAGCAATTAAGGATATCTTTTGCCACTTAACTCCCGTTTGGAAAGTAACCAACATGCTGAATATGTTTTTTCTTCTTAGTATTGTACCTAGCCTTAAATCTGTCACAAACAATTACAGTGTTCTAGAGTAAAACAAGGCCTGTTCTCCAGATCTCCCGAGTAAACAGCCTCATAGATTTACTACCCGAAAGTGGATTTGTCATGTTTGGTTATCCTGTAATTTCCAGCCCAGCTGGCACAAGTCATTATTCATTATTGCACTGCAGTCTGTTTTTTGTGATGAGTATCCTTTCCCTCTGGGTGAGGAGAGATGGACAGATCAGGAGGGTCTGCCCTGTGTGACATCTTTCAACACTTCTGACTTAACAGAACCTTTGGAGAAAAATGCACAGAGACCCCCTAGTTATGGAAATTTCACTGGCTGACTGTTCAAAGCAAGAACAGTGGTAGAACTGTAAACATGTGCATGTCACAGCTGCTGGAATACCCAGAAACACGGAGCAGCTGAAGGTTTCCATGCAGGTGGTACATAGCAGCACTTTGAAGTTTTATTCTTTGCAATATGGGCACTAGTGAAATAATATGATGTCTTTTTATATAACGATTATAATATGGATGTCAAGCGCGTCCCCCTCCAGCAGCTGTCGGTTCTTATCCGTAACAGCTAAATGGTCTAGTGTGCCAAAATCCTGTTTTAGAAAGTGACGGATTTACCTTTTTGGTGCTCTGGATGAACGTACTCTCTCTACACTCAGGCATCTATAAGACTTTTACTGTGATATTTAATGGATATAATTTGATCCTTTGTAATCTTTTCTCTTTTTTTTATATTAGACAAAAGGAAATAATATTCATTCTTGTGCAAAGCTCTATAACCATGTTTTTCAAACGATCATGTGAAGCATTTCCTCTGCAAAATTATAATGCTAATTCCGGCTATTTTTATTATCAGTACATGTCCCTTGCTTAATCCTTATCTTCCTCTGGATTATTGCATGCCTGGAGTTGCAACACTTGTAGATATGAACATTTCTTAATTTCAAAGGTAAGAGGGCTCATTTAAAGGGGTTGTGCACCTTTGACTTTTAGGGGCAGATTTATTAAGGGTCGAATTGAAAATTTGAAGTAAAAAAATTCAGATTTCGAGCTATTTTTGTATACTTCGACAAGCGAATAGTCCAAATTCGATTAAAATTTCGACTTCGACCATGCGCAATCTAAAATATGCCGAATTTCTGTCTTAGCCTATGGGGGACCTCCTAGAACCCATTTGGAGTCAATTGGTGGACTTTGAAAAAAATCAAAGGTTTTTTTTGGAAATACTTTGAATCGAATTTGATCGAATACGCTCTTCCTTTGATTCGAACGATCGAATACAGCCTATTCACCTGCAAAAAAACTTTGATATTTTTGATAATTTTTTTTATTCGAATTTCTAAGTTATGGGAGTACAAAAAAACTCAGAAATACTTCGAAATTCCCCCTTAGTATAAAATGCCCCTTAGTAGAGAGTAATATTCTGAGACAATTTGCAATTGTTTTTTTTTTATTTTTCATTATTTTGAGTTATTTAGCTTATTATTCAGCAGCTTTTCAGTTGTCAATTTCAGCAATCTGGTTGCTAGTGGCCAAATTACCCTAGCAACCATGAATTGATTTGAATAAGAGACTAGAATATGAATAGAAAGATGAGAAATAAAAAGTAGCAAAAACGGTACATTAGTAGCCTTACATTTATTTTTTAGATGGGGTCAACGACACCAATTTGAAAGCTGGAAAGAGTCTGAAGAAAAAGTAAATAAGCAAATAATTTAAAAAAAACTATAAAAAAGAAACAATAAAGACCAAATGAAAAGTTGCTCAAAAATTGCCATTCTATAACATACTAAATGCTAGCTTAAAGGTGAACCACCCCATTAAGAAATCAGTCTCTTTGCACAGTCTGTGATGGATTGCGAGCAAGAAGCACAGTACAGGGCCAACATTTACCATGATGAAGTGTTACTTCCATGGTTCCATTAGTATTTTGTAGCTACACATACTAGTGAATTGCATGCTAACTTAGTTATTGACACCACACTAAATAGGCGTGCCAGAAATACCACTACAACAGGCTGCATGCAGTTTACTAGCTATTATATTGGCTCTCTGGGAAAAGATCCTACATCACAAAAGATTTGCACAGTTTTACTTTTTTGGTTCCTGCACACCCAATTAAAGGTGTCATAAGAAAGAATGGGCCAGATTCCGTTTGAACTTATCACATGCAAACTCAATAGAAGTCTAAGGGGAAATATGGAATTTATTTAAAAAATAAGTCTTTCGAATTGAATTGAAGCCCAATATGTTGTCCAGTGTCACACAAGCCCACCGGGATACCAGGAAAACTTCCGGTGGGCCCAGGTGTCAGTGAGCCCTCCTGCTTCTAACCATGTGTAATAATTTCCTATTTCTGTATGGAAACAAAGGGACCAAATAGATGGAAAAGAGTATATCACGTAATGAAAAAGTACTCAGAAAATAAAAAGGTTAAAGGGATTCTGTCATGATTTTTATGATGTTTTTTATTTCTAAATCAAACTGTTTACACTGCAAATAATTCACTCTACACTATAATATTTCATTCCTGAACCAGCAAGTGTATTTTTTTATTTGTAATATTGGTGTGTAGGCGCCATCTCAGGTCAGTTTACCTGGCCATGTGCTTTCAGAAAGAGCCAGCACTTTAGGATGGAACTACTTTCTGACAGGCTGTTGTTTCTCCTACTCAATGTAACTGAATGTGCCTCAGTGGGACCTGGATTTTAATATTGAGTGCTGTTCTTAGATCTACCAGGCAGCTGTTATCTTGTGTTAGGGAGCTGCTATCTGGTTACCTTCCAATTGTTTTGTTGTTAGACTGCTGGGGGGGAAGGGAGGGGTGATATTACTCCAGCTTGCAGTACAGCAGTAAAGAGTAACTGAAGTTTATCACATGACTGGGGGCAGCTGGGAAACTGACAATATGTCAAGCCCCATGTCAGATTTCAAAATTAAACATAAGAAAATCTGTTTGCTATATTGAGAAAGATTTCAGTGCAGAATTTTGCTGGAGCAGCACTATTAACTGATGTGTTTTGATTTTTTTTTTCTCATGACAGTATCCCTTTAAGTGAGAGGTGCAAGAAAAATAGCTTGGAGAATGGACCAATGGTCTAAGGATATCTGGTGGGCCCACTGATTTCGTCATTTGACCCTGGGGAGCACCTGTGGCCAGTAAAACTGTGAGCCAGATCACCATTCAAGCAGGAGAAGGGAAACCATTCTGTTTGTATGTGAATCGATAAAAATAAGACAAATCAACCATGGTTACCCCTAGCTCAAGTAAAGCACACGCTATGCAATTGTTTTTCCAGTTTCTTAAAGGAAAAGCAGAGAGTTACCAGTCAGGATTATCATGTATATCTTGTTGTCAGAGGAAAGTAGATCCTCCTGCACTGTGATATTTAATTAATTGCCTTATACAAAACAGGGAACCTTGCAAAATGCCTTCATTTTCCTTTGCACTGTTACTGTCCCAATTAATAGCACAAAAACATTGTTAAAACGTTGATGTTGGATTGAATGAGTCAGAAGTTGACTGGAAAGTTCTGCTCTTCGCATTGTGGAACTTTGCTTTTCTTTGTCATTATTTTTTGTCTAGACTGAAGATATTTTGGTTAATAGACGACATTATGAATGTATGGAAAAAAAAACTCTGTCTGAATTCCCTCTATTGTGTGACACAGAGACGTTTCTCAATAGTAGCAAGCGAGGAGTTTTATACTAAGAGTAATGGAATGTAATCTGCATGCAGGATTGTCTTGGGGGACAAGCTAGTGGAAAATATAATAAACATTATATATTTTATTGGCATGTTATACGCTATTCATTGATATACAGTATAATGTATTTAAGGTTATGACAGCCAAGTCTAACAAGCAGCAGTAATGCATGTCATGTGTTAGCAAAAATTTAATTATAGGAAACAAAATCTAAACTTGTTTCAGTGACATACTTTAAGTCTGAGAGTGAAAACAAGATCCGTTTTTTCTTGATCTATAATTGAAGTACAAGAGCAATTACCATAGTGTGCGGAATTAGGCAGCAGAAAGCACCGTCTCACTACAGGAGAAAATAATCATTTTACTTAATGGTATATTTTATGTTCATGGGAAAGAAAGATGTAGGGGCCGTGTTTATTATGGTGTGTAATATGCAGTAATTTCACCAAAATAGGTGTAAAAAAGAGTTGTAAAATAAATGATGTTCTTTTAAAGCTCTGTTGGTTTTCTTACATGTTAATTATGGCTATGCATGGCAATGTGGGAAAATAATCCATTACAAGGAATGATCCGGTTATTGCTTATAATGTGGTAGAAAAAAACATATTGTGTTTTTTTTAAAGGAAAACTATAACTTTAAACAGATTATGGCTAGAAATGCTGTCTTTTATATACCAAATTTATTGTACAACCCAGTGGTTTAGTAGCTCTGTGACAACAATTATTTATGGTTTCAAAGTTGCCCACAGCAGCTCCCCATCTTTGATCTGAAGGCCATCTTTTTGCTGTCTGTGACATTGCACATGCTCAGTTTGTTCACTGACAGTGATTACCTGCAGGAAGTGAGGTTACTGTTATCTGTCATAGCAGTTGATGCTAAAAGGTTGATTAATAATTACTTACAGAATGCACTGATTTCTATACCGGGGTGTAATGTGAATCTGAATGAATTACAAGTAAAACTTTGGCCAAGTTGGAAGGTGAGTGCAGAGGACTATGAATACAGGGAGCTATAGCAATAACATGCAATGTAATGGATACTCGAGTCATCCAGTAAGATGCCTGATTTTAGCAGGTACTCCATACATATTACTCACTGGGCTCAGACTCAAGGATTAGTTAGTAGATTTGGTGGATACAAACAGGAGGCATTTTGCTTACTATATAAAGTACAGAGTATGAGATTATGGCATTCACTGGGTACATGTATTATTGTTGTCTGTTTGGAGCAAATATCTGTCATAGGTTAAATATATTAATGGACTGATTGAAGGGTCAGAACTAGGGGTAGACAGAAGAGGCAGCTGCCTAGATCACAGTAATGGGGGGAGCTAGACAGCTCCCTCTAAAATTGTCTTCTGCCTACCCCTACTCCACACCTCTCAGTCTTACTCCCCTTCCTTCCCTCCTGACATCCTCCCCTCTGTCGCTATCCCTCCCCTCCATCGATCTCCCCTTCTTCCCTCCCCTCTGTCACTCACCCCTCTCTGTCTCGTGGGCACAAGCATGCGTACAGAGGGCGGGGCATGCTGGTCGGGTTGCCTTGGGTCGTATCACTCCACTGAAGAACATTCAATGTATTTTCTGGCCTGCTAATGATGGGTAAAAGCCATATCATGATGGGTAAAAGCATAGAGCTCTCTCAAGACCTTCCCAGCCTTATTGTTGCAAAACATACTGATGGCATTAGTTACAGATGTATTTCTAAGCTTCTGAATGCCCCAGTGAGCTCCATTGGGGCCATAATCTGGAAATGGAAAGAACATAATTTCTAAATTGGCCATGACCAAGTGCTCCTCACAAGATTTCTGACAGAGGAGTCAAAAGAATAATCAGAAGATTGTCCAGTAGCCAAGGATCAATTGCAGGGAGCTTCAGAAAGACCTTGAATTAGCAGGTAAAGTTGTTTCAAAGAAAACAATATGTAATGCACTCAAGTGACATGGCATACAGTATATGCACACTCACCACGCAACTAAACTGCTGAAGAAAAAGCACGTTGAAGCTCATTTAAAGTTTGCTGCACAACATTTGGAGGAGCCAATTAAATTCTGGGAGAATATAGTCTGGTCGGATGAGACCAAACAAAATGTAACTCTTTGGATATCATTGCATACACCATGTTTGGAGGAGAAATGGCACTGCACATAACCCCCAAAAATACCATACAAACAGTGAAGTTTGGAGGTGGGAACATCATGGTGTTGGGTTGTTTTTCAGCATATACTACTGGCAGACTTCATATAATTGTAGAAAGTATGAATGGAGAAATGTACCGGGACATTCTTGATTAGATTTTAGTGTGATTTAACCAGAGGATGATAAGTCAGATGAGTAATTTTGGAGGGTGAAAGAGTGATATGGGCATTATTGTTCAAAATTATCTATATCTTTGACCATCTATTGGAGTAGCACCACCATTTTAGGGTGGCTTATGCTTAGCTGAACAACTTCACCTATTGGGCAGATCCACTAAAGGGCAAGGTAGCCGTCGCTAGTGTATATTCACCAGAAATGTAATCCGCAGGTACATCGCCAATTTACTAACAGACATAGACGACAAGTCACAAACGAAAGAGACTGTCGCTAGCACAGTTTCGTGCCCTATCACCAGGCGCATTTTCACTCATGCGCACAATGGTTACTCTGCAAATTCACTAAAGTGCGAATTTTACATAACGTTACCTCTTTCGCTGAGATTACTTCACCACCCTAGAACAGGTGAATTTATAAGATGAAGCTACATCCTCCTCAATCTTATGTCAGTGACATCATATCCTGTATGCCAGAAAGTCATATAAATTGTAAAAAAACGCTGGTGTTTTTTCATATTTTAATAGCGGAATTGCCTTCAAAAGTCCTAACTATTAAAGATTTTTGTGTTAACATTTTTTTCCCAACCATTTGAGGGGCATGTCACATTTGTTTTAGGGTGGGCTCATGTTTAGGGCATTAGAGGATCTCTTTTGTCTTTATTTTGCTTTCTGGGACATTTGTGACAATAGGTGGCCACTTCAAGCATATGCACCAATATCTCTAATTAAGACATATATATCACCTATATGTACTCGCCCTATTCAAACTGACCTAAGCCTAGTTTTGCTAGGCAGAATTAAATGCTAGTGAAAGATTGATATGAAATGGTCACGCTGGCGAATTAACGCTAGCGAAACTTTGCCAGCGTTCGGTTGCTGAGATGCAACTATTATTTATGTTTTTTACCTACATATTATAGCACATTAAAGAGTAAAACTCCAGTTATGAGTTATAGGGTTAGAACCTAAACTGTAAGGGGCATATGTATTATACTGTGTAAATTAAATTTGCAGAAAAAAACATTGTAAAAAGCTGTGGCGAATTTATCAAGGTGTGTGTGTAATTTTACACCATGCGAATGCCAGACTTGACACCATTATTTTACATTGCTTCCGGCGGAAGTTACGCTAAGAAAAAACCTGTAAAAAATTAACTGGGTAGATGAACATACAGAGACAGCAAAATAATGGATTATTTGAACAGGAGGGCTTTGTATTTCATGTTTTATTGGGGAAGGTGAAAAGGTTTGATCAACTGCATGGAGAATGGATTAGAAGAGATTTTAAAAAATAGAGATTTAAATCCAGAGAACTACTGCAGAACAGAAATATAGAGGATGTGAGTAATAAGTGGCACATGGGGCAGAGGAAGGGACATATTTTGGTGCTGTTTCTAAAAACGAAGCATTATGTTCTAGTGACTAATTCAGTCTGGGCTGAGAAGTTGATGGATGAGTCCAATGTGATTGCTAACATACACTCTTGGGAGGCAATCTGTATCGTAAACACAAATGTGGAACTGAGGGAAAGATTAGGTTTGGGTAGAATAATTATTTGCTTTGTATTAGAGACATGCTTGATACCTATAATAATAATTACATATAGAAAGTCTTCATCTTCTATCATCAGTTTATTTACCTTTACCTTCCCACAAAATTCCAAGACTGTTCGGACATTTTACCATCTAAGTCCTACATGTTTAGAGTTATAACATCCCATCCATTTGTGCAAGCCTAGTAGACAAGTAGAGAAACGGTAGCACAGACTGAGCACATTGATGCACTTTGAAATAGCCGTTCCTTTATTAAGATTGTCTAGGGTGCAGCTAGCTTTTCTACATGATATTGTTTGATTACTTCTCTTGAGGAGGAATTCGGCTGATTCTCATGAGAAGCTTTCTTTAAGCATTAAAACCACTAACATGTTTGTGTGCACATACAATGTTGAAAAGACATTTTTCTCAACTCTTAAAAAGTTCCATTCTTTTCACTGGAAACAGGACTAAATTGGACAAGATGTTTCCTATTAGTAATGAGGTTAAAGCTTGGATAGAAATGATTCTGTTTTGCTTGAAAGGCATTGTAAATGCAAGCCCATCAGCCTTATGCATACAAATGACCCACTCATTTGCATGTGCTATCATTTGCATGCAAATGTCTTTGGCTTTGTATCTCTGTAGCACTGTATGGCACTATCAATACATTTTCTCCCAAAACTTAAAGAAAAAGACATCCTAATTTATAATTTAGCAGATTTCATTTTGGAGCAGTATGTGGCCCAGAAAAAAGCCAAGCACAAAATCATTTGCTCCTATTTTCTTTAAACTTCTGCTTTTCCAGCACTTAGACTTGAATGACTACAACTCAATTAAATATTGATCCAATATTGGCTTTATTGTTTGTGTGTCTGGGTCATTGCCAATATTTCTCCATTTTAGAAAATTGCTTGAAAGAGTAATACTCAAAAGCAGTGCGAATTAAACATGATTATTATTATATTTTACATATTCTGGATTGTATGATGCAGAAGGTTTAAGGGTTGTGAACCCTTTATTTTAGAGTGCAACCTGATTACTGATTTTGACACTGGTAATGGCGTAACTATCGAGCGGGGGCCCGCAAACTTCTCTACCCATTAGCAACATTCAGATGTAAAAAGAGTTGAGGAGCAACACAAGCATGAAAAATCTTCATGTGTCGCAAAATAAGTGCTGTGAATGGCCATTTAGTAGCCCATGTGTGGACTGGCAGTCTACAGGAGGAACTGTTTGGCAGTACATCTGGTTTTTAAGCAACCAAAACTTGCCTCCAATCCAGAAATTAAGGACCTTAATAAGCACCTGCTTTGAGACCACATCCAAGGGGGTTGCCACCGGTTGGGGATCACTGATATAGAGGAAGCAGACCCCATAGTCGTAGGGGGCCCGGATCACAGGATTTGCTTCCTCTACAGGTCTAAGAATTCCCTTCTTCCCAGCTGTGCTCCTACCGAATCTTGCAAGAGGGGATGGGAGAAGGAGGCTGGTGGGTATGTGGAATTTGTGGGAGGGCCAAGTAGGGGCTTGCAGTGTGCCTGGGCCCTCCAAAGATTTTTTGCAGTGGGTCCCCGTGTTACACCTCTGGATAATGGCCATTATATACTATATGTGTGTGTTGTTATTATAATCCATTGTGTATATAGATCTAAAATGTTCCTAGCAAAGACATTGTACTAATTCACTTCAGTCCTTCTCCCAGAGGGGCTTGCAATCAAGTCTTTATGACACACACAGACGAACCAATATGGAGCAGGCACTCAAAAAGGCAAAACTTCCACCATGCAGATGTTCAAAAGTGAAGAGTTAATTGTGTCAAACAGCCTGACGCGTTTCGTGTTCCAAACACTTCACTTCAGTTTTATGTATCTGTATCTTTTATGTATTATGTATCTGTATGTTTAACCTATATACTCCACCAAGCACAGGTAACATCTCTAACCACTCATTGCAGGGCTAAACTCATTAAACCACTTCACTAGCACAGGGTCTGATAACAATTTATAAAATATTCTTTTATGTAATTTCTACCATCTATTTTATAATGATCTCTAATGCTATATACTCTGCTCCGTTACAAAGGTAACAATAGGGCTGCTAATGGGATGATGGCAGTTGCAGTGCATTCTAAAATGTATGACTAGCGTATAAACAAATAGGCTGCTCAATAAATAAGCTGCCATACCAAAATGGAGAATGAACACCTAATTTAATGGTAATATTTGCTATTAACAGTGGTGTGGCAAACTCCATACAATATAAAATCAAAACAATAAAAAGCAGAATATAAAAAGGTGCCATCTGATGAGGTTTGTTCACAAAATGCAAAGTGTGGAAGGGGAAAGGCAGGGCCTCAAACTGCTGATATAAGGAACTCATTGAACATTCCACACATCTCCTGGTCCATTAACAATACATGTCTTCATTCCCAAACTGCACCGTACATTCCTTTAAGTAAGCATGATTTCTCTGGCACAGCTGCCCACAATGAAGGGGCTTCCTATATATATATATATCAGAAAGGAGGTGATGAAAGGATCTCGTCGATAAGATGCTCATGTTCTAGCTTGTTCTCCCCTTCTACACTGCATTGCTCTTGGCAGCTAAGATGGAGGCATTACATAAGCATGTTTATTCTTATTCCCTTCAGCTCTTCCTCCTTTGTTAACATAAACGTTAGAATCTCCCTAATGAAAGCAGAGGCTTGCAGAAAGCACATGCCTATAATATTCAGAAAATGTGTGCTTCCTTTTTAGCAAAACTCTCCAATTCATACATAATTGTAGCATAGTGCAATCCAATGCCATACTCAGTACCCTCAGCTAGTTAGTTATATTTCTTTCATACTGAGCTTTATTCTTCATTCTGCATACTTTTTTTAAAAACAATCATAAGCATAACAAGGCAAGGCAAAGGCTAGACAAGATGCCTTAATGTATTGGACTACAACTCCCAGGATTCATTAACTGCTTTTAATCGTTAAGGATTTCTGGGAACCTTTGTTCATGAACACCTGTTTGGAGGACCCTGGATCATATTGTGTATAGTCTGGACCTGATCTTTCCCCAGACAGAGGTCAGTTCCCAACAAGCCCTGGCCCTTTTGGGGTCTACAGAGTGGTATCTGGGCAGGCCCACAACTTAGATATGCCTCCCAGACCAAAACTCTCACCCACTGCTGTAGACAGAGTTTTCTGGGACTTATTACATAGATACAGTATAACTAAGTGCTGTGTAAAATATGGACTTGATGTATAAAACAGCAGCTCTTCAGAGAATACTGCTTGCTAATAGGATGCTTTTTAGCCATAACTGGAGGAGTACAGCTAAAGTCTACTGGGGGTTACTGGCAGTTGTTGGGCAACATCTAAGGCACAATAGGCTGGATCAGTGCTACTTTATGCCTGTAGCAGGGCCCCACAAAAGGCATCCACTATAGGTAAAATGGCCCTGAAATCTGCATGCATTGAAAATATCTGCAGTACTGTACACTGACTATTCAGGCACAATTCTTGCACTATATAACTTTCAGTTTAAGAGAGATTAGGTTACCTGCCCAAGGCCACAAACTAATACAGGGATTGAATTCTAGAGTCATTGGGGGAAATATAATAAAATTCGCAAAACTTTGTGAATAAAAATTTGCCTGTTACAATGTAATATTCTTCGTTAGGCTTTTATTGCATTGCGACTCTTAATTGCGCTGTCACGGTCGGCACCCTACACCAGAACAGATGCCAAGCACCCTGGTCTCGGCTCGACTTCACCAGTTAAGTGACCTCCTTTGGCCTCGGGAGGAGCCCTCGGCTTACTCAGATGCCACCTGGACTTAACGAGAGGTGCAAGGCATAAGTTCTGGCAGGCAATGGGGCACGACTGTTTTACAAGGATGCTGGAAGATAGGAAGCCACCAGGAACAGCCAGGCCAGCACAAGCAGTTAGAATAGTCAGACAGGCCAGAATCAGGATTAGAGATCGTAGAATAGTCGGAAAGCAGGCAAGGTCAGGATTGGAGAGAACAACGTAGTTTCAGGCAGGCAAGGTCAAACACAGTAGAACAAACAGGAATCTCATAGAACAAACACCCAGGAACAAACAAATTGAACCTAACTACGGGCAATTTGCTGAAAACCAAATTCCCCTTTTAAACTGTTTGAATTTCGCGCCAATTGCGCGCTGGCGTCATCACGCCAGCGCTACTGCGCCTTTAAATAATGCACGCGCGCGCCCTAGAGGAAACGGCATGGAGCAGGGCGCAACATGACAGGCGTCCACGCCGAGGACGCGGCGTGGACCCTGCTGCCGCTAGACCACCAGGGTAAGTTCCTTACATGCGCACTGTGAACCTTTAACACCTGCTCTGGAGTTTTGTTACATATTTTGTTGTAAAAAATGGTTTGTGTTTGCAAGATTTAATTACATACACTGCGAACATTCGCAAAAGAAACTTGTTCGCAAACTGTGCGAGGAACTCTTTGAGGTCTTTAATCAGTCAAGATTCACAATAGTGTTGGCAAACTTTTTTTTGTGCTAACAAAACATATTACATTCCCCCAATTGTCTAATAAGCACTGACACATTATTTTCCCTTGTAATAGTGATAGATCAGCAATGGCAAATACTCATCCTAAATGTTTTACATATGCGCTGAAACAAAGTCACCACTCACATGTGTCACATGGTACAGGTATGGGATCCATTATCTGAAAACCAGTTATCCCAAAAGCTCCTAATTACAGGATGCTGTCTCCCATAGACATTTTAAAGGGGAACTCCACAGAAACATAACTTAAGCTTTTTGAAAAGTACACATAATTTCAAGTAACTTTTGTAAAATACATCATTTAAAAAATATGCAGACTTTTCATGATTTTGGTTTCTGATTCTGAGCGAAAAAATTCAGCAGTCGAAAATTTGACGGCGAATTTTCATGTTTCGCAACAGCGAATAAATTGGCGAAACTGCGGCAAAAAACTGCCATGTCAAAAAAAATGTAGGCGCGCGTCAGAAAAGATGTCAAAATAATTCGGATGCGCAATGACTTTAATGCATTTGGAAAAAATAGACGTGCATATAAAAATTGTCACGGGCGTCTAAATTGACGCGTGGCAAAATAATTTTGATGCCCATTGACTTCTATGCCGTTTCTCTAATTTCCTGTGAAATTCGCGAAACGGCGAAAAATTTGTGAACCGCATTGAAGTCAGTGGGCATCGAAATTATTTTGCTGCGAAGCAAACCATGACAAATTCGCCCATCACTCGTTTCTGACAGTTCCCTAAGCAGTGCCGGACTGGCCAGACCCCTCTCCCAAACAGTTTTTCCAAAAGTGATCTTTGCGCATGCGCGATGCGCCGCCTGGGCGAGTATGCAGAGAGGCGCTTTGCCTCAAAGTAGGTAGCGGGTGCCAGAGAGGGGCCCTGGACAGCACGGGGGTCGGAGGGGGGCCATGGGGCAGCAGCCCTCCGGTAGGCCCCGGGCCCCCCAGTCCGACCCTGTCCCTAAGCCTAACCCCCTGCTCTCCTGCTGATCTCTACTTTGCTGAGCTGGCTGACTACTGTTACTTTGTATCAACAACCATCTGTCCTCAACCTGCATCCTCCAAACCCCACAATTCCCTGCACACGTGATTTCAATAAGGAAAGGAACATCACAGTGCAATGCATTGTGGGTTATGTAGTTCCTACATGCTGTCTGTAAGCTGTGGAGAAGTTGTTACAATTTGTAACATCAGTGTTTAGTCCCTCCTTCCCTGCCAGGATTTCAAATGATGCAGAAAGAGAAAAACTGTTAAATAACTGGTGAAACGCGCGTCAGGCAAACTTTTAGCTTTTGGTTAGGCAGGACGACGGTTAGGGACTGGAAATAAGGGGAAACGGTCTCTTTACGGATCGGGAGGGGACTCGCTGTGGGTAAAGGGGTTTGAGATCTGATCCGAGGTTCAGTATCAGCGCCAATTGCATCTGCTTAGTTGTGCCTGAGGCACACTATAATTTACGTGACAGGCAGTTCTATCAAAGGCACCGGGTCATTGGGACATTACATGTGGTGCATTACCCAACCACTTTACGGGAGGGATCTCTAAGTGGGTGAAGGGGTTGGCATCGGAATCGAAATGGGTGTTTTGCCGGTCTATATAATACTGAGTAGGCAATAGAGTCACGGCACAATACATGTGGTGCATTTACCCAACCACTTTACGGGAGGGATCTCCAAGTGGGTGAAGGGGTTGGCATCAGAATTGAATAGGTGATTTGCTGGTCTTTACAATTTACATCAGGGCATACTGAGTATGCAATAGAATAACCTTGGCAGGCGGCTTTTTAATTTGTCTATATGATAACCACACTAATCCTAATAACTAATAGAACCCACAGTATTACCTATTGTCGTTTCGTCCTCCTGCTACTAACCTATTTTTTAACTTATACATACTGGACAATTGTTTAAGTAATTTATTAAAAGTTACGTTTTATTTCATTAGTACACACGAGTTATCAGATGTTATGGATGGAAGGGTGCAGCTTTATGGGTCAGTTCTTTCACTTTTTCTGATATGTATTTACTTTACTTGACCCTGCACACCATCCTCCATGTTTGATGGTCGGTGCTCCCCGATCTCTGATCTTCACAACATTACAGAGAGGCAATTTAATAAAATGCAAATTGTGCACAAATATTATAACAACTTTCAGTAGTAATTATTTCTAGTTAACTAGCTGAAATCTTGCATTCTTCTCTGTCTACCTGCACTGGCACACACCTAAGTCTTATGTGCACAATAATAGAAAAAAAAATCAAGCTGTTATGTACTTAACCTGTGTGCTGGCAGCCTTAATAAAAAAATGGTGGTAATTTAATCACCCGTGGCAATGTTAATCCGAAGGTGCAGGTTGTCTATGGGAAAATACAGCAGTGTGACAGAGATACAGTTACATCTTTCTCAGACGTGGAAAAAAAAGGTGAATATTTCTGGACAAGACCCAATTTTTTCCTGATTTTATTCTCATGTTTTTCATGTACGTGTAGACTGTTCGGTCTTATCTGTGAGAAATATCATAACCAGCGGCATTTTGTCTGCAGACCCCACCTCTCGTGCCTAGCATTGGTACTCCTGCAAAATGTGTTCTTATCTTTAAAAATTCTGTTTCTGTGAAAAGGGGGAGGGGGAAATCAGGTGAAATGAAGTGGTTATAAAAGCATCTATCAACACATAGGCAGCTTGCCAAGTCAAGTATTTGGGTTGGAAGTCATGCCTTCCCAACTGCTTGAAAACAGGAAGAATCTCTGTTAAGCGATGGATAACTTTACTTTGCTGAGAAGTGAAAAATGAGGCTCTTACATACGTGTGCCAGAGTACACCGAGTCATGCCTTCTCCCACGTACAGAATATACAGAATATAAAAGAAAATCCCTCTTTGCAGCCAAACTCTTATTTATATACTTACATCGCAGAATTAAAAGATTTGTATCGTAGTCTGAAACAGTCTCTGATCTTGTAATCCCAGGGTGGACTTCCCATAAGCTGCCCTCCCGTGGGAAACACCATGTGGTTTGAAAGCTAGCCAGGGCAAAATGAATCCAGGATGGCGATTACATGGGACACGTAAAAGGTCGGCCTTCTGTTAATTAAGAATAGTGATAGCAAAATGCATGTCAGATTCAATATTAAGGTAGTTAATCAGGTAGCTGTCACAATTACATCAATCTACTATCCAGTAGTGAGTGTTTGACCAATCGCTTTAGTATTTATTATTTTTATCCCTACAGCAGTTTATACACTTAGAAATTTCTTTATGAGTTTCTCAAATTGTTTCCAGCTGCAAACAACAGATTCATTCTGTATCACTGACTGCTTTACCTGCTCTAATTGGCTGAGCCTTCAAATTACACAGCTATACTGACCAACACACCCAAAGGATTTGGTGTAAGAAATAGAGACAATACGCACAGTAGTACCGAACTATTAAGTCTTTTTGCTTCTAACTGTTGCTCAGACTGTAGTGACTTTTTTGCCACAAATGTTTTTATAAGTGTGTTTATTTGCCTTTAGAAAGGAATTTTGGGTAAAACATTACACAGCTCTTGTACCAGACAGGTAATCGTATAGGTTTGTATATGTTTCTTATTTACATGCCTTATGTCTTTCTTATTTACATGCCTTTAGGAACAAGAGGATTTGGGGTAAAACACTTCACTGCATCACAACACATGCAGGAGACATCTAAGCACAGTGCAAGAATGGCTCCTCTTAGTGCTCATTCTCTATGTTGCTGCACTATGTCTGTAACTGTATGGAGGATTCAATGTCTAATGTGAGTAGTAACATGAGTGTATAGAGTCCAGCTGTATCAGAAGAAAGGAACCTGGTAAATACAAGGCTTCTTAGCAGCCTGCGCTAAGGTACTGGTACATGTTTCCTCCCATCACTCATGAATACAATGCTGCTGAAGATAGGCAGGTCCCTGCACTCTTTTTCCGTACAGGGCTGGATTACTACTTGTGCATTCTGGAGGCCGGCATCCTCTATCACCCCCTCCCCTAGGATCGTGTGCATGCACATCCTTCTTCTTAAGGGCTCTTACTCACGAGCTGTTGTAGCTGCGCTCCGTTTTTCTGCGTTCAGCCGCAGGAATAGACGCATTACATTTTTTCCAATGGGGCTGTACTCT
This sequence comes from Xenopus laevis, assembly GCF_017654675.1. Taxonomy (NCBI): domain Eukaryota; kingdom Metazoa; phylum Chordata; class Amphibia; order Anura; family Pipidae; genus Xenopus; species Xenopus laevis. Next base: position 54,462,292 of record NC_054372.1, on the reverse strand, counting down.
CACAGGCGCGTGTAGGCGCCGAACGCAGGAAAAATGCAGCATGTTGCGTCTCAACCTGCGTTCGGCGCCTACACGCGCCTGTGTGAGTACAGCCCCATTGGAAAAAATGTAATGCGTCTATTCCTGCGCTCCCCTGCGGCTGAATGCAGAAAAACGGAACGCAGGGGAGCGCAGCTACAACCACTCGTGAGTAAGAGCCCTTAAGCAGAGCACATCTTGTGCATGCCTTGTGCCTAGTGCTCCAGACAGACAGACTTCACGTCCGGCTTAATTTGTGCCACCCTAGGCTCAGGCCTATTTCTCTGCCCTCAGGTGCTCACAGTGATGACTTGTGCCTGATGTTTTTTTGGTCTGCCAGTAAATATGTGTACAAAGCTATTAACCATGTCTCTTTTAAAACAAGAAATGGGGAAAAAAGGTAGTAGTGAGTGAAATGTTCACTTGAGCTTGCAGTGTAGAAATCATTCTTCAGGTGTGAGCACGTTTCTTTATGTTTTCTGGTTATTATTCTTATTTTCCTGGAAGTCCAACCTGTTCTTACTTCCCAGAGCTGTGTTAAGCGATGTGTACACAGCACTATATAAATAACTTGTATATGCATACAGTCGTTTTTTTTTTTTCATGCTCGCTAGGGTCGACTAATATTGCAATGCCTTTTGCTATTAAATGAGTTACGGATTTAAGGGGGGTAGGGTAATGTTTTTTAACCGAGTTTGACGTAAGTGTGTGTCTTTAGCAAAACAAAGTATCAATTAGATTTATATTCATTTTAATCTCCTTTAATAAAAATAATGCTATGTAAAAATACACAAAAAGTGGGTTGTGGGTAAGTAAAATACATAAGTACAGTGGAAGTGTGACTGATCTGGACAAGTTAGCTTGCAAGTAGTGTCTCTTGTCCTTTAAAGGGCAGGGGCACACGAGCAGATTCGGGGAGATTTAGTCACCTGGCGACTAATCGCCTCTTCTGCAGGACAACAATCTCCCCAAACTGCTATAATGAGAAAACGCCTGCGCCAATGCGCTCACTGCACTTCGATTTCAGAAGTCGTCTGAAGTTTCCTCGCGATTATTTGCCAGGCGACTTATCTCCCCAAATCTGCCCTGTGTGCCCCTGCCCTTATGGTGGTCTTATGCCTTTAGAAATGGGTGGTGGTCTAGCCATTGCATCTGGAGTTAACGCTGGGAGTTGTACTACAGGTATGGGACCTGTTATCCAGAATGCTCGGGACCTGGAGTTTTCCGGATAACTGATAACTAGAAAATCATTTAAACAATTAATAAACCCAATAGGCTATTTTGCCATCAGAGAAGGTTAATTATATTTTAGTTTGGATCATGTACAAGCTACTGTTTCATTAAAAAATCATTTTTAAGAATTTGGATTATTAAAAAACATTTTGGACATTTTTGTACAATTTGGATTATTTAATTATAATGGAGTCTATGGGAAACAACCTTTCAGATCTTTCTGGATAATGGGTTTCCACTTAACGGATCCCATACCTGTACTGTCCTTTAGCTCACTTGGTCTTGAATACATTTAACACATACAACATACAAATATAAACTTCTATAGATCATATGAACACATATACACAGATAAATGCTTCCATACCATGATAGAAATCAGCTGCAACATGTACTGGGGAGTGCAATTCCACCTTAACCAAATTGGCAGATCACCAGTCCCTTTCTGGGGGATAATGGTGATGCCTTAGCTGAATATATCTCCAATAGATATATGTAGAGCTGCTTTCTCATCTGTATAAATAGCTGTTTTTTTATTGTAAAGAGCAAAAAAGTTGAAAAAAAATGTTAAAAGCAAACAAATGTTTGCAAGCTTGAGCTGCCCAGTGGATTTTTAACAGATGAGCTCAGCTTCGATAACCACTTGTAATGCTAATGTAGGTGCTGAAATCCATTCCAGACCTGAAATAACCTTAGCAACAAGTTGTTGCAGCAATCAGGATGCCTCATCAGAGGAAGCATTCCAAGATAATGTTTTACTTTCGGAGAGCAGATGGAACATTCCCCGCTGCAGAGCGCATACAAGCCCCTACAGAGGAGCTCGGCTCAACAGCTCAGGACACGGGATTTGCTTTCTTGCTGCAATATACACACTTCAGAAACACTTGAAAATGCATATTTCTCATATCACCAAATATCAAGATCTATGTAAACTAATCAGTATTATGTGAAGTAATCAGAAAGTAACTGAGACTCCATTCATTGCTTCAGGACAAAGAAAACAGTTGTACAGCATTAAATGCTGCTTTTCTTTAGTTGCTGAGTAACATGGATATTCCCCTAGGTCAATGGCTTCCGGATTGTGATTCCGGATGTTTTTTTACCTGAGTATTTAGCAATAAAAACCTCAGGTAATTGTCATTCAAAAACACTGACCAGCGCCAGTGGAGATACTAAATGCTCAAGTGACAAAGAACCATGTATTGCTGGGTATGCCACTGCTTTTAGGGGGCAGCTAAGATAGTGGGGCTCATTTATTACAGCCGACGGAAGCAAAATGATGACAGGCAGTAATTGAACTGTTATTTTTCATCTGTTTACACAACTGAGTTAATGAAGGTTTCCTTTTTAATAGACTTGGTTACCGTATGTAACTATTGATGGCTGGTTGACTCAGAGGGAGTTTAAAAGAGACTAGAACATGTAAAGGTACAGGAAAATACATGATATTTTCATTACTTTAAAGCACTTTTAATTTTTTGCTGTTACTGTTCCTTTAGTGATTTCTAATGACGTTAATATTCAGTTGGTTTTGAGAATTAAAGTACAGGTATGGGACCTGTCATCCAGAATGCTCGGGAGATGGGGATAATGGATCTTTCCGTAATTTGGATCTTTACACCTTATGTCTATTAGAAAATCTTGTAAACATTTAATAAACCCAATAATCTGGTTTTGCTTCCAATAAGGATTAATTACATCTTAGTTTGGATCTTAGTTTTTATGATTAAAGAGAAAAAAGGAAATAATTTAAAAAAAATTTGGATTATTTCATGATAATGGAGTCTATGGGAGTGGGCCATTATGTAATTCGGAACTTTCTGGATAACGGGTTTCCGGATAACGGATCCCATACCTGTCATTGTAGCTTTCGACAAAGCATAGAATTCAGTGGGAATAATAAAATTACGTCTTTAGAATCAGGCTGCTTCAGTCCATGTTGTAATAGCCTGTGCAGAATGAAACACGCACTATATCAACGCTGCACCCCAAACAGGGCCATTGTTAGGGTTTCTGAGAACATAATGTCTCTGGAGTATGTGAGGATAAAGTATCAAATCAGATACAGTCATTTACTGTAGCAATTTTAGCAATTTATCTCTGATACCTGTACAGTCTAAGTGCATATTTTATAAAGACAATATGCAGACAATATTTATTATGTCTAGGAAGGAGGCCCAAGCAAGGATAGATAACATGCAACCAAATTTTCAGAGGATTATAGCTATTAGCGTTTTGTAAACTTTTGTTTGAATGAAAGTTTTGAATGGGAATAATCATTCATTAATTAAAAAATTAAAGGGAAAACAGTTGCAGGTATGTGACCTGTTGTCCACAATGATCAGGACCTGGGGCTTTCTGGAAAAGGGGTCTTTATGTAATTCGGATTGCCATACCTGCTACAATTCCTTTAAATAAATAATAAAAACCCCAGTATGGATCTAATAAGGATTAATTATATCAAATACTAGGTACTGTTTCATTACAATAGAGAAAAAGGAAATTGTTTTTAAAATTGTGAATTATTTGTTTGGAGTGTGCGGGGGATGGTCTTCCCCTAGTTTCTTTATTCAATTGTTACAAATACAGGTGTAGGGATGTGATAATTTAGACCCCGTCACATAGTATTGGCAGGCAAATCCTCAGTATTATCGACACATAAATGGGTCGTAATGGGGACCTGTGTCCATGCTCTGCTTTTGTAAGTCCCTGTAGTTCTCACAGTGTACGCTAGATGGCACTGTGCTATAGTATAAAGGTCTAGGTAAACATGCTGTCTGGGTCCATTACTTTAGCCCTTAACAAGCAGGCAGGAAGGGAATGGGTAGTGGAACCTAGGTGCTTAGGCCCTAGTAAAGTGGATAGCTATACTCATTAATAGATCACTCTAGGAGTGATAAATAGGTTATTTAGCTAAGCAGCTCAAGACTCCGACGAGGAGAGTCAAAGGGATTAAGATCCTGGGTACTAATTGCCCAAGTAGGGACTAAGTGTACAGATGCCAGGGATCTATTAGGCCTCCTGGGTTCCACTTAGGGAAAAGGCTGAAAGCTGGGGTACCTTCGAAATTGCTGCTTACCTACTGCTGTAACTGTTCCCTTGCCTGCAGGGATCGAGTGTTCTCTGGTGCTGTAAGTATAATGCTATCCTTTGTACTATATGTTCTCTATATGCTCCTTTGTGGATTGACCTTCTAAATAAATAAGTTCCTTGGTTAAGCATAAAGAACCTCTGGTGCCCAATTCTTGTGTATCAGCACACTGTTACAGTTGCACTACACCCTGCCTCCACACCGTTGCGAGGGCTTACTCCCTGAAGGAAAGGGTCTCATCCGTGGCACAAATATATGAAAGTAAGCTTATAATACAGCAGGTGCCACTCTAGTTATTATAGCGCTACACAGGGATCACCATGGATATGCTTGGTTGCATATATCTGTGATTCTTTTCAGATCTAAATGGCAGTATATATTAACTAAATAGGGAGAAGTGGAAGTTAGTATGGAAAATAAAAAAACAGAACCGGAATTTTTTTTTTCTTTTTGACTGATGCTTAAAGGAAAACTTTATCCTCAAAATGAATACTTAAGCAACAGATAGTTTATATCATATTAAGTGGCATATTAAAGAATCTTACCAAACAGGTATATATACTTAAGTAAATATTGCCCTTATAAATCTCTTGCCTTGAACCACTATTTCATGATGGTCTTTGTGCTGCCTCAGAGATCACCTGACCAGAAATACTGCAGCTATAACTGTAACAGGAAGAAGTGTGGAAGCAAAAGGCACAACTCTGTCTGTTAATTGGCTCATGTGACCTAAGATGATGGTTTGTTTGTGTGCAATCCTAGGATCCCAAGAGGTGGGCCTTTTTTTTAAAAATGGCAATTTTCTATTTATGATTACCCAAAAGCACATACTACTAAAAAAACATATTATTATGAAAATGGTTTATTTACAAGAAACAGGGTTTTACATATGAGCTGTTGTATGCAATATATTTTAATAGAGACCCACATTGTTCGGGGTATAGTTTTCCTTTAATAAAAACTGTATACAATGCCAGCAAAAAGTTGACCATAAGGTACAGTGCCCTTCCTTCTTTTGGAAACATACTGTATGTCTGTCCATGGAACTCCCTCAAAGGCTCTTACTTACCTGATAAGATTGTACAAGATAAAGAATTATGAGAAATAATCATGCTAACATTGGTTCTGACCCTTCTTGCTATATGACCGATTTGAGATTCATGAGGTTTCATGATAAATAAATAGCTTCAATAATGGAATATACAGACATACAATACCTGTGCCAGGCCATACTATGGAGACATGGTTTTCATGCCACACTTAAGGCATCCAAAGTACAGCAGACATAAGGTGATGGCAGAATTCCACCAACCATCTTTAAAAGTATCACATACCCATTAGGCATACATGAATAAATATTCCCAGCGAGTGCTATGACCTCAGGGATGTTTCACTTGGCAAATACATTTCCATTGACTCAAGAGACTCAGATAAACAGCAGATATAATGGCTTAGTTTATTACAGTGTAATTATTAGTTAGTAAAACAAGGTGGAATGAGTCATAAGAAAGCTTTTCATATTTGTTTTTATTTTTTGTTTTTTTACAAAAAAACAAAACAAGTATGCTACCGAATTACAGAGAAATTACACACAATTATGTACAGTAAAAATAAATGTTTACAAAACATGGGTTAACATATTTAAAAAGATACTTAATGAACCCTGTTCTCAAGAGCTTATAGTTTAAAGCACGGGTCCCCAACTGTTGTTTACTCATGAACCACATTCAAATGTAAAAAGAGCATACGCATGAAAAGAGTCCCTGGGGTGCCAAATAAGGGCTTTGATTAGCTATTTGGTAGCCCCTATGTGGACTGGCAGTTTACTGGAGACTCTGTTTGGCAGTACATCTGTTTTTTTATGCAACAAAATCTTGCCTCCAAGACAGTAATTCAAACATAAGCACCTGCTTTGAGGCCACTGGGAGCAACATCCAAGGGGTTGGAGAGCAGCATGTTGCTCACTAGCCACTGGCAGTGGATCACTGCTTTAAAGTAATTGAGCACTCCTCGTTTTTGAGTGATAAGAATCTGTAACTTTACAGCTTCGGGCCATTGCAGCAGATTCATTTTCTAAGCGAATGGGGGTCAATTTCAAGTGACTTGACTCCATCCCATCGAGAGAAGAGAGAAAAATTGAGTGAATTATATAGGGGCAAATTTACTGACCTCTGAAATTTCGCCAGCGCCAGCATCGTCCACATCGCAACACTTCGACAGGCGTAGATTCGCCAGGACAACACTAATTCACTAAAATCCAAAGTTGCGTCCAGGGTGCTGAACGCTGGTGAAGTTGCGCTAGTGTTACTGCGGCAAGCGAATTTGCAGAGCCTAGCTGTATGGAGGAGAAATAACAGTATTATAAGTTCCAAACATCGGGATGCAATACATGTCAGTGCTATATAAATAAAGGATAATAATAAGTGAGAACCCTGCCTAGAACATCATACAGTAAAATCATTGATGGGAGAAAGAAAGGAAAAAATCTTGTTTTAGGTTAATGACGATAAAGTAGTTGGCTACCTGATGTTTTATGCACTCAGAAATGTAGCATATTTCATCCTACTATGTATAAAAAAGGATATCCATTTGTTAAAAGAACACAAACATATTTTTGTCCACCAGACAGACATAAGTTTGCTTAGTGGAGCCTTGGGGGCAGACTGGCAACACATTTGGCTTTTGCACAGTGTAAAATGAAACACATTTTGATAAATTCTCCTTTTTTTTTATCCAGCTTTTTACACCATTTTTTCAGCAAATTTTACATGGCATAATTCATAGCACAGCCGGGCCAAGGGGTAGGCAGGGTAGGCAACCGCCTAGGGCGCAATCCCTTGGGGGGCGCACATCTTGGGGAATTTTTTTTTAAACCTTACAATTCAGTTCCCATGTGGTCTTTAGTAAAAGCATTACAATACTAAAAAAATGCATGCCTCCAATCCCTTCTGGGGTTTGTTTAAGCCTTGTATAATATTGAAAGTGCTCCCCCTCCTGGGAGCGTGACTTGGTGCCTTCCACTTTGACGCGCTGGCGTGCTAATGCGCATGCGCATTGGACTGCGGCACAAGACGTCATTGCAGACAAAAAACCGGTTGGGCCCGGCAGAGAGAGGACCTGCTGTACGCGCCTAGAGGGAGCACTAGTAACTCAGTGCTGAAGACTTGTCTGTAGGGATGGGTGAATTTGACCCATTTCGTTTCACCAAAATTTTTATTGACGCGCGTCTTTTTTTTATGCATGTCGTTATACAAATCTATGGGCATCATTTCCACGGCGAAACAAGGTGAAAAAATTTGCCCATCCCTGCTTGTCTGTCCTGCTGGCTGGGGACCTGGGCTAGGCTGGCACAGGTACAGAAGGGGGGGCATGAGCACTATGATGGCTGCTGGGCTGGCACAGGTACAGAACGGGGGGTAGGGGCCCTATGATGAGTGTGGGTTGGCACAGGTACAGAAGGGGGGCATGAGGGCCGGAACCCTATGATGGCTGCTAAGCTGGCACAGGTACAGAAGGGGGGCATGGGGCCTTGATGGCTGCTGGGCTGGCACAGGTACAGAAGGGGGGCAAGGGGCCCTTTTGCAAACATTTGTTTATTTGTAAACATTACATATTAGTAGGAAATGCTAAAATAGGAGGGGGGGCACTGATTGGAACCCTTGCCTAGGGTGCCAAACTACCTTGGCCCGGCCCTGATTCATAGGCCCCTTGGTGGCATTTGAGTGAAGAGGGAATATTCAATAATAAGGTCTTGAATGAATGAATGTTGTTTGCAATTGTTTAGGTTAACAGAGGCTATGGTGTTCCATTGCAACTGCCTGCCATGTGCTTGCTGCTTTTTATCCATAAAAATATTTTCTTAAATCTCGTCTAAATGACCCTTGTACAAAAAAAAACAGCTTCTAGCAGTACTGTAATCTGGTATTATAAGAACATTAATCAGCAGAGCACAGTGCAGACTGATGATGGACAGAGCAGCTTCCCATGAAGCTCTAAAGCTGCTGAAATATTTCAGTTACACTTACTGTTGTGGACATGTACACTAACAAGTTTTTTTTCCAAGCAATGGAAAGTTACATTAGACTCTGTTAGGAGGGTCCGTAATTGGAAAGTTTGACCAAATTTCTCCCTTGTAGAAAAATGTTCTTTCCCTTTCAGCAGTCACTGAAAAAAATGTTGAGGTCTTCATCATGTTCAACTATACAGGGATCTATTCTTCAAATATTCTTATGTTTAAAAATTTCCTTTTTCTCTGTAATAATAAAACAGTACCTTGTACTTGATTCCAACTGTAATTAATCCTTATTGAATGCAAAAATGATCCTATTGGATTTATTTCATGTTTACATTATTTTTCAATAGACAAGGTATTGAGAAAATACAGATAGATTCCTTATCTGGAAAACCGATTCCCATATCTGTATTATAAAAAATAAGTTCCTCCAAGTCACGTTGGAGTTCCATGACCTTTGTAACAGCACTCAGCATTGTTCATTTATATGGCTGTGAAAGTCCTTGGTAATTTTTAACACTGATATATACTGTATTTTGGTGGGGTACATATTCTATGTACCATATATAATTGTTTAGCAGTGAGTATCAGTGCATGGTAAAAATGTTAGATGTTTTAGCTCAAAAACAACTGGAGGGCTGCAGGTTGGTTGTCACTCAGTTTAATTTAGAACTACACCACATGCTTCACAAGAAACACACCCTCTGCTGATAGGACTTTCAAGTTCTTAGAAAAAGCCTTTCAAAGTCACCTTGGAGTATTGAAAGCTGTACTACTGTTTTATTATTACAGAGAGGAAAATCATTTTTTAAAATGTTGATTATTTGGATAAAATGGAGTCTATATGGGAGATCACCTTTCCGTAACTTGGAGATTTCTGGATAACAAGTTGCCAGATAACGGATCCTCTACCTGTAGCTTTAGTATTGATAGTTTTGTGTTTTATATGTTTGCAAATTCCATGTCTGGCATTCCAGTATCCCTGGCAATGCAGACCATTAAGAATGGTAATTATTTGATAACCTATGGTCATATGACCTTATACAAAATAACCGCAATCTCCAGTCTCATAAAATGTGGAGCTTAAAGGGGAACATGAAAATGTAATATTAGCTTCAGCATACTGAAATAAGAAACTTATTTTACGATTATAAATTCTGTACCGTTTCTGAAATAATCAGCTTTATCTTTACTATTCCCCTCTCAGCATCTTTTTCTCCTCATTCTGTCTTCATGCAGTTGGGTGTCAGATGAGTGATCCAATATATCTTATAGGGGGGACTTCTTTTGCCTAGAAGGTGTATTAGAGCTCACTCTGTTAAAATCACCAGAAATCCTGTCTCTCTACATGCAGAATCTGTGCAAAAGGCAGTTATGTGGTTAGATTCTGTTTGTACTGGAATCAGTTATTTGATTGATCTCTAATACATCTGCTAGGAAAGGGAGTCCCCCCTATAAGAAATATTGGATCATTCATCTGACACCCAACTGCTGCACGAAGACAGAATGAAGAGAAACCAATTTTGAGAGAGGAATAGTGAATATAAACTTAATTATTTCAGAAACAATGCAGAATTGTTAATTGATTGTATTTAGAAAGTTTCTTATTTCGGTATGAGGAAGCTTATATGTATTCATTTTCGTGATAGTTCCCCTTTAAAGCTTTCAGTCTAGTTCTTTTTCTCTGCAAACCAGTCCTCAGAACCCACCAATAGTACATGTATTTGCACATGCCAAGAAACATCAAAACACACCACCACCGGTAGAAGCAGGGTTACTAGCACAGAACTACCTGTTGTAGAAGTGATGACACTGCAGCAACTGAAATAGCAGTGGGCATAAGAGCTCCTGGGAGTGGATTGTGGTTGATGTACAAAGCTGTTGGGGGTGGCTGGGAGTTACAGTGCAACAATTACTACTAAAGGCCCATAGGCTGAAGCCTTGGTGATGTCACTGCTATGGTATCCCTGTACTATTGATTCCTGATCATTTAGCTACTTTGTAATGAATAGTTTTTCTTCTTCTTGGAGCTTGATCCCTTAGCCAGTATCCTTGATTCTGGAAACATATTTTTGTCCCACTCATTCAAGTGTTTACAGTTTAATGAATGGTGGCCTTTGTGATCTATTTCAGAACTGAAAATTGCAAACCATCTGCGGGATGTTAGAATGTGTAGAACTCTCCTGCCCTGTTATTATAGCTACACACAAGAGGATGGGGTTAATGATTCCGATGTGTCAAAGCCAGGGAGATGGCTGGGGATTTCCCTTTTGCTAAAAGACAATTTAATCTTGCATTTGGCAAACAGAGGCTTGTTAGTACTGAAGCACTTGGCAGAGATATTGGTTGGCCTGACAGCATCAACAAAAGGCAGAGATACAAGGTCAGATTCGGGGAGATTAGTCGCCCGGCAACTTGAGGAAACCGGGCGACTTCGGAAAATGAAGCGCTCCGAGTGCCATCCCGCTGGCGATTTATATTCTAGCCGGCAGGAAGGCAGTTCGAGGAGATTAGTCGCCCCAAAGAAGAGGAGATTTGTCACCGGGCGACTAATCTCCCTGAATCTGACCGCGTGTCTCTGCCTTTAGATCTACCAAGCAGCTGTTATCTTGCGTCAGGGAGCTGCTATCTGGTTACCTTCCCATTCTTCTGTTGTTAGGCTGCTGGGGGGGGGGGGGAAGGGAGGAGGTGATATCATTCCAACTTGCACTAAAGTGTGACTGAAATTTATCAGAGCACATGACTGGGGCCCCTGGGAAACTGACAATATGTCTAGCCCCATGTCAGATTTCAAAATTATATATAAAACAAAAAAAAGATGCGTTTTGACAAAAAAAACCCTTTTTCCGACGACAGCGTCGTACTTTAATAAGTACAGACATGCTGTCAGACAATTGTTGCATGGTCTAGGCGATCACCATTAGTTACGGGGCAATTTTGAGGGTTTTGTTGGACAGGACATTGGTGGAAAAATTTGGAAGTCCCCAGATGTGCCATTGCCATAAGGCTACTGAAATACCTAGCAAGACATCTCTTTGTGCATTATACTCACTAGGTTTTATTTATATCAGCTGACATATTATGCAGCACTTTACAGAGATTATACATCATTCAAATTATTCTTATCAGTCGTTGCCACAATGGAGCTTACAATCTAATGTCACTTTCACACAACATACTACAGTTATTTTCATGAGGGGCCACTTAACCCATGACTGTGCCCTTGGGGCAAGAAACACGTAGGGCCTCTGGAGTTGCTGAACTTTTAAATGCAATCTTCAATAAATATATGTTTTACTTTGCTTTCTGCAACCCTTGTGAAATCCTTGGGTGCCTGGATGCCCCCTGATTTTTTAACTAAGGTGCAGGGCTGGTGCACCTGGATCATCCGATCAATGTGGTCAGTGTATTCTACAGTAGTTTCCTCTGTCCCTCTTTTTACTGGTTTAGAAATCGAACGCAGACACAGAGATAACATAAAAAAACAGTTATAATTGAACATGATTTCGGCTCTGCAAGGCACAAATTCAACTGAGACAGAGAGAAATATTTATCCAGGTGTTTTTTTTTAAATAATAGCAGCTCTTTATTTTATTGTGAAAGTTGGTTTTGGAGAGTTTTACTACAAGTGTGAGTATGACTATAGCTGTTTTCCTCCTAATATAAAACACCCCAGGTTCCATTCACCTGATTGTGTGTGAAAAATCCTATGTACATCATTGAGCAATAGGGGACCTTTTATCTCCTGCTTTATTCTGTATATAAATGTAATACCCTATGTTTCTTCTATTGTATGGTGCTGTAGAATGTGTTGATTCTGTATAAATACTTTATAATAATAATTACTATATGTGAATAAAAACAGGGATAATAAATGTTACTTTTCACATGTGCTTTAGCTGTAGTTTTCCTTGACGTAGGAGATGTGCTTTGAAAGAGACAGTTCAAAGAAACAGTGTGTCCGTTTCCCACATGTTAAAGGGATTTCTGTGAAAAGCAATGCAAACTGTTTGGATTAACAGAAGCAGAGCGAATCTTCCTGAAATGTTAGACATCTACATCTCAGACCTGTCAGAACATATTCACACTTCTAGCATACCAGAGATATGGGGGCGTCCCTGGGACTGCATGCTCACTTTCTTTAGGTAGTCTCTCATTATGTGGGGATGTTCAAGGTGGGCAGACATATTTAGCTGCACTATTGCTATAAATAATTGATTATGCTGCAAGTCAGAGACAATAGTTCCCAGCAATGTTGACTTTATAAATAGTGAAGGGTGTGAGCTATATTGGTGTGTTACAGGAAGGAAGCTCCTTTCATTCAATTTTTCTGCATGACTTTCACTGACATGATCAATCTAGGAACATTAGTATTGGCCAGAAGCCCAGAGTAAGCCCAGAGTAAGCAATCAAGTGGAACCTAAATGGTACTGCCCAGGGGACACATCAGATGAAACGTGTTGCCTTCACTCCTGTGATGTACAAGTGATAACATCTGAAAAGTTTAAAAAAGCATCATGTCAGTGTTTCTGTTTTGGATACCAATGTTGTTGATCTGGGCAATATTTTTGGTTAATCTGATACGATTGCATTATAACAAAGGAAATGGGCCCCTGATGGGTCATAGGTAGGGTTGCCACCTTTTCTGGAAGAAAATACCAGCCTTCTTATATATTTATCTTTTTTCTCTATTAATAACATTGGGATCAACCATAATTCTTACCGACCAGGTCGATAAAATATCGGCCAGGTGAAAACCCTAGTCATAGGACCACATCAACTAGCTGATGTGGCCCTCAATCACTGTAAAAATCAAACCTGCCCAAACAATATCCGGCTGGTGTTGGCCTAATTCCGATCAGGAAGACGCATCAGAAGCAAAAAGGAAAGGTTGTGGGAGCACTCCATGGCTAAATACTAAAATACAATGGAAGTGCTACTGATCTGGCCAAATTAACTACAGATATAGAGAACAAGGAGATCAATGCACATTCCCATGTCCCCTGTCATATAAGTAATCTATGCAAGTGCATGTATTTATAAAGACGGGTTTTTTAGTTACAAAATTATGATCATAAGATTGATAAGCCACCATACCATGTCAAGGTAAAAACCATATGGCGGTCCCTAACTATTTACCTCTGGTCATAATACTCAATTGCTAAAGCCTCCCGGCATAAGAGCATTACCTGAAATAAAGGTCTCCCAACCTGGGCTTTGTTTTCAACCATGGCTGTCCCGTATCCACTGCCAATGTAACCATACTGTGTGCTTAATAAAGCCGCTTCCGAAAAAGCAAAGTAGCGACTCCACTTGGTGAATTGGTCAGTGCCGAACTGCGGGTAATTTTTTGAAGCATTTTCTTTTTAACTTGGCTTTCTAATCCTATTTTCCTTAAAGAGGCAGTATACCCCCTTTAGGGCAGAGACAGACAAGAAGATTCAGGGAGATTTAGTCACCCGGCGACTAATCGATTAATCTTCCTGAACTGCCTCCCCGCGACCTCACAAGGAAACTTCAGGTGACTTCTGTAAACAAAGTGCTCCGAGTGCCATCCCGCCAGCGATTTCGATTCTAGCCGGCAGGGGGCAGTTCAGGGAAGAAGAAGCGATTTGTTGCCCGGCGACTAATCTCCCCGAATCTTCTCGTCTGTCTCTGCTCTTAAACTACGTTGAATAAATACTAAATGAGAAATCTTCGTGTAATAAGTTGGTCTTTATCTGACAGACTAACAGGCTGCAGCTGGGGGAAGGGAGGGGTGTACTTATGAAGAGTGAATCTCAATGGGCTGCTGATCTGTCTTGACCTTACTTGTAGGAGCAGGAAGTTGAATGTGACTTTAGTTTAAGAATAAGTGCAAGAATGAACAAAAACATATTTCCTAATGAAAACAATAGGAAAAAGTATGCAGCACGAGTCCCATTCATTGCACTAATATCCGATTGGCCAGTGAATGGCTGCCTTAACGTATATAGTTAATGGCAGCATGAACGTGTAGGTGGGAAACAAAGCAGTGCTCTGTGATAAAAAAATAAAGAAATATGCATTGTTTAAGATAAGACAAAAACCAAATGTATTTTCAGCATAGTTTATATTTACTGTATTTCATGTTGAATAAAGTGTATATTGGCTTTTGTGTCCAGATGCAGCGGTCACAAGGCTGGGGGTAAATGATTGTGGTGATATTTAGTTAAATGGCTTCATTTGTACTATTGTTAAATTCATGAATTGCTATTTGGTAGAGATAAATGAATATTTCAAGTGTTCGATGTGCATGTATGGGAGAGATCACTCAGCCTATGATTGAAGGAATCTCATCCCGAAACGTGTTAGGCCTCTTTGTCCAGCAACCTGCTACAATAAATCCTGTCCAGAAGTGCCGTCTATGCTGAGTTTGTCCCCGGAGAGATCACACACACTAACATTAAAAGCTGGTGTCATTATATATATGGGGGACTATGCTAGGGATAAATAACACCAGTTGGAAGGCGTGAAGAAGGTTTCCCAGAGTTCATCTTTTAATCCACAACAACAAAGAAACTGTCATGTAATTTGACTGTTGCTGTTAATAACACCCCATTGTACAAGGTGCATTTTTAAAGATATCAATGATTACTGCTTGAAATTACTGTGGTGTTTATACAAATGGCCTGTAGATGTCACTGTGCTCATACTGGTAGCTTAAAAGTGAAAGTTACTGTTGTGTTATGGCTGCATGACTCTGCTAATAAAGCACTGTTATACTCTACTCATCCTCGGCTACCCAAAACATAATTACTTTTGCTCCAATGCACATTTTTCTATGCACACCAATCACATTTGTATTTATGTATTTATTTGATTGATCAATCTTTCTGTCCACCTGTGTGTGGGGGTACAAATAAAAAGTCAAAGCTTCCCTCCCTCCACTTGGCTTGTCTGGAACTTACTTTAAATCTTATTTATAAACTCAAGTGCAAAGTGCTAGTTTAGGCAAAATACTGAGCATGCATGGGCCCTATTTACAAAAGGTACTTGTGGTAAGTAGCAATGTGCTTACCAGCCCTCTATGGTAAATAAAGTAGAAGTGCATGCATTGATGTTTGTGAATCCTTAAACTACTGCCAGCCTGAAAGCGATGCTAATTCCAGTGTTGGGTAGTGAACAAATCGGACAGTGCCGCTCGCTATTAATGCCACTCTCTGAAAATAATGCCACACAAATACAGGGTAAACAAATCCCGTGCTTCAACTTGTGCTCAGTTTACCAAAACAGACACTGATTTGCATCCGTATTGAAGCATTGGATAGAACTTAGTCAGCAGTCGCTATAAAAAAACACAATAGGTAAAAAGATGGAAGTTTGCAGCCTGAAAATTGCACTTTGCACAATATGATGTATTTGTAAATGAGTCCTGAATTTAATGGAGTAATCTTGCTTTTTCACGAGATAAAACGTGATTGCAACAATCTTTCTCTAGAATTGTTTCTGACTTCACTGTGCTCTTGCCATCTAATAACATCCTATGAAACCAGTGCATTATACCACTTACTGCAATGTGCTAACAACATATAGCCAGGAGCATTATGGTATGTACTTACACCTGTCTCTGTCTGTCTACTGCGCCAAGTTTCACTTTCCCTGTGGTCATTTGTTTGTGCAAAATATACAAATAATTCTGTTGTCTGAACCAGTGTTAAGAATACTTTGTATTTTTGTAAGGAAAGTGGCTGCCCCATTTCTGAGCTTGTCACATCAGCATTTGAGAAGGAGCGCTGGCTTGATTAGCAAGTGAAGAACACAAGCACAACACTTTCAGTCCTAAAAACAAAAAGCCCAGGAGTGTGTCAAGCTATTCTCTCTTTTCACTGTACTGGGAAGAAGACATGGGGCAGGTGTTTGTATGTTAATTTGTTCAGACAGGCTTGAGTTTCAGACCTTATGCAAATTGGCAGAGAGCTTATTCGTTAGTACAATTTACAGGAAGGATGTTTATACCAAAAATACAATCAATCCCGGGAACACTTTGTCCTGCCTTGCCTGAGAGGCTGTATGCGTGCCAGACATTTTTTTACATATACCGAAACCGCTATTGATTCCATCATATCCTGCCAGACTAAACCCAAATATAATGGCAGCATGGCCAGGGAAGTGTATCTCTTCTTTCTGTTATTTGGAGTTTTTATCAGTCATTTCTCCGTTATCACTTTTATTATCAATGTGCAGAATTGTACATGCATTGGATGTTAGCCACGTAGTCAGTAAAAGCATTGTTTCTGTTGTGCGAGTTCCAAAACCATTAATCACAGCAGCTCTGTGACTGAAGCCACTCTGAGTATATTGTTCAAGTCAAAGCTTAAGCATAATCGTCTGCAATGATTAGGTTCCTAGTTGTGTCTGTCTCTATGTTTAATATTAGGAATATCAGGAAGCATTAGCTTGCTTTTAACAAGGAGTGCCTATCTTTTATGATGGGTCATTGTGAGGAGAGGGCATTCCTTCTGTCTGTATTGGCATTTTAACAGAGAGACATTCTCTATAGCAGGGGTCCCAACCTTTTTTACACACATTAAATTGTAAAAAGAGTTGGAGAGCTATACAAGTATGAAAATTTCTTGGGGTGCCAAATAAGAGCTGTGATTGACTATTTGGTAGCCCCTATGTGGATAGGCATTCAAAAGTAGGCTCTGTTTGGCAGTACATCTGGTTTTATTCAACCAAAACTTGCCTCCAAGCTAGGAATTCAAAAATAAGCACCTGCTTTGAGGCCTCAAGGGATTGGTGTGAGCAACATTTTGCTCATGAGCCACAGGGAATCTCTGCTCTATAGTAACAGCATGGGTGGAATTTCTTATAGGGTTCTGCTAATTCTGTGTATGACTGCATTATTATATTACATGGTTGCAACTTGACTATGGCATGTCAGATAAACATACTGCTTTATACAGATGATACTTACATCTGTAATTATTATAGAAAAAAAATCATTAAAAGGGTTGTCCACCCAAAACATTTTTTGAGTGAAGGATCCCTTTAAAATAATAAAGCTTCCTTACATCTATATTTGTCTTTATTTCTATATTACATTATTATACACAATTAATAACCTGTAAAATCTAGGTTATTTTAGGTGAGTCACTGAAACTTGAGTATTATTACAGGAATAATGCACCCCCTATTGTAACACACGAGGATTCTATTGTTCTCTGACCTATATAAAAACACTTTATAAGCTCATGGAACTCTGTGAAGACTTATTTTAAAATAGTGGCTGCATTATTCCACGTTTCATTGAATTAGATGCCACAAGTAACAGTACCGATTATAAGTGTATTAATATAATATATAATATCTAATATAAGTTGTATGTATTGAATGATGCATATTTGCATTTTTTGCACAAAGCTATGAATAACCTTAAAAACCTGTCCTTGTATTTAGCGCTTATTGGTATTATCCCTGCTATACTGTATACTTCACGGTAATGTATGTGGTTCATGTCACAGCATTTGCTAAAAGTACAAGTTATAAGAAATAATGCACCCTCTATTTCAATACAGTGAACTGGTATAAATTTGGTAGTTGGTTTAGTTATAAGGATATACTGAAAACCTACGTTTGTATTTATGGGAAACTGAGTCAATCCTTACCAAACAGCTATAATAATTAGAGTGATTCAGAGTCATGGGCTGTATTGGAACCTTATGTAGCTGTGTGGATCCTTTGAGTCACTGACGTGGAGGAAACTGTTAATAATAAGTTTAGTAAGTAAGCCGGCTGCTATATTAACTGGAGAGAAAACAAATGTTTTTTACAGTCTGTGAATAATAAAGCAAGAGTCGTGTTTTCCATTTAGTGTGAGCCTATGGGTTCTGATGCACATTGTATAGATACACACAGGAAACGTAAAGTTCCTTCTCTTGGCCACCTGTGGAGCAGACAATCCTAGGAATTCACCATCCTCTCTGCATAGCTGGATTATCTTACATTTCTGTGAACTTGTCACAGTTTTCTAACATTCCTCCTGAACTTGCAGATTCCCGTGTCAAAACATGAGCTCCAGTTCCAACTCCCATCCTCGCTTGATAAATGTTACCGCTCGCCTGGCTCATTGCTCTTTTAATGCACTTGGGCATTTGTATTCTTTTGGCTCACCTTTCCTCATCTCTAAGCTGTGTGTTTACCAGGAAAATAAGGTAGATGTTAAGTTATCATTTGAAGCGACTGTCTTGCAAAAACTATATAAAACTCTAAATTAAATTCATATCTGTAATAGAAACGTGCTTCTGTTTCATCCTCATTCCTGCACAATGCTCCTATTACATGCGTTAAGGTTCTTTGTGGGTCATTTCTAAAGTTCGAGCAGCGCATATTAATTCGCAGATGGCTGTATTGCCCATGTTTTTTATTGAAAGCTAAAATATTGCACCACTGTTTCCGTCTCTCTGTTTTTTTGCGAATTCGCATTGAGCATATATTTTCGTAAATGGCTTGCAAATGAGACGGGTGTTTGCGTGAGTGCTCCCACTGTGTGAGGTTGTTGTGCATTAGACAATTGCAATTTGTGATACTGTTTTGTGAATATTTTATCCACCACCAAAGTCGCGGCGTAAGAGTGTACACATAAATATTTGCAGTTTGCAATTTCTGACTTATTTAAAAAGCTGTTTGCACACTTTTATCCAGCTTTATAAATATAATCATGCACAGGGCAAATATATTCACTGTGCGAACCAATCTGCCCTACTCAAGGTTTATAAATGAGCCCTTGTGTTCAGGCTCATTGTGGGACATTCACTAAGATTCGTAGTTGCTCCGCAAATTCACTAAAATCCGAAGTTGTGCTCAGGGGTAGCGTAAGGTTGCGAAGTTGCTCTAGCGTTGATTCGCTAAGCGAAGCGAAGTTATGCTAGCGATGGTTAATTTGCATACAGCGCAAAATTCTAATTTCAATGGAGGAATATGTAGCAGCACTACACAAGCCTGGGAAACCTTCAAAACATCAAATAACATTTTTATTTTGCCCTACACATGTGCCCACTGTATAGTTAAGTTGCCATGAGTTAGGAAATGTAGGGGGGAAGGAGGGGAGCCCCAAAAATTTTTTTCGATCTTTTTCAGCCTATCACTCATAATATAGAAAAAACGTTTTTTGGGACTTAGAAAATTTTTTAACTTTTTTTGAAGAAATCCCTATCTACTCTATTGCGCTTCGCCTGGTCTGAGGTGGCGAAGGAAGTCTAGCGTAAAAGGTAGCGTTCAGGACAATGTGCGCGTTAGTGAATTTGCGTAGTTACGTCCGTTGCGAAGTTACACTAGCGAAGTTACGCCAGCGTCCGTTAGTGAATTTGCAAAGTAACGAAAATGCCCAACGCTAGCGAATTGACGCTAGCGTTAGGCGCTTCGGCGCATAGTGAATTTGCCCCATAGTTCCTAAGGTGTACGGTAAGGTCTTTAACCAAATGATGGAAGCACTTGTGCTCAAATTCTTCATCACTCGCATGTTCAGCAAGACCATTGTCCTCATTTACTAATGGAATGGGTGCAGGTTCTGAAGTGTAAAGGGGGCATAGAATTGTGTCCCATAGAGCCCATACATAGAACACAACTGCCAGTTTCATTGGCTTGCAGGCAGAGATCTGGCAAGTTCCCTTGTTCCTAGAAATCTCTGCTGATTATGGCTTGTACATTGTGCACACCTGGGACATAAAATGGTAAAACCCCACATCCCAAGCATTCTGGATAACTGACCCTTATAAATTGGTAATAATTACATTATTAATAAAATATATTGATATTTCATACAGTATAACCTATTTGTAAGAGTTGTCTTTTGCAGTGGCACCAATAAATGTGCAATATTTATTGTAGAATATGGCGCTGACATGAATGGGGATTCATACTGGCACAAAAAAGAAAGTGGATGATGGGTTATAGCCAATGTTAATGAATGCCTAAATCATCTGGTTTCCCTCACAGTGACTCCAGGAATAATTGAGTTTAATAGATGTTCATGATTAATGTTCGCTAATAAAACGATATAAAGGAATAAACCTTTTTTTGAACATGCCTGACACCGGCTCTGTAGTGTATATCATTCCCAAATCTCAATTCGTAAATGAGAATATGTTTTGAATACATGAGACTTCTTGTGTTCAAGAAAGAATAAAGAGGTGGGATTTACTTGGCTTTGAGAGATTCCAGAACGCTGTGATTGCAGCACCATTTCAAGGCTTAATGGTTCCGTGCAGAATTACACAACACACGTGGAGGTGCACCCTGCAAGTTATTTGGCTGACTGACTTGAGCAGACCTCTCCATTACTAACGGCAAAGAAATCACTTGGAAGTTGCGTGACAAGGGCAGTGAAATGATTAACAGCTGCATATTTGTTCCTTTACCTTTGCCTGGGGGTCTTCATATTTCCTATGTGATCCTATCTTTTGTATTGTTAGAAGACGTCCTTTAATCCCTGCAAGCCCCGTCTCTTCTGTGTTTTCCGTCTTTTTCCTCCCAGGCGGTGTCAGAAACACTTTTCACAGAGCAGTTTTCATTAGTGACTTCAGGCAACAAAATGCATAATTGGGCGATGGGGGAAAAAAACCTTTCATAATGTTGGGTTTTCAACATGCACCTCATATCAGGATCAGAAATCCTTCGTAATTGCCAGCTTAAACCCTATCTCATGCAGGTCCAGACTGGCAGTCTGTGGGTACTGGCCAATGTTATAGAAAGTTACTATTTAGTGGGCTGGTGAAGGGCTGTTTGATACTTGGAAAGAGAGCGCCTATTTTGATTCCGAGACCTGATCGCACAAATGCAGTTGCCAGAAAATTCCCAATAGCCCGTGTTTGCCATTGCTGCACCTGGGACTGAATAAGACAACTGATCCAGTTTCATCAAGGTACTCTTTCGTCAGACACTCGGGCATTTATGAATATTAGACAATGGTGTCTCCCAAGTTTCAGTTATTACTCCTCAGTTGCAACACATAGTGCACTGAGCTGGGTGCACCATCTTGTCTTGTCTTCAGTTCATGACTATTTATCAAGTCAAGGGAATAAAATAACTTGTCCATGCTGCCAGCTTCCTCTGGTTCAATTGTTTCCACCAAAGTAACTTGGGGTGTATCTATAGGGGGAACTTTAGTATCATGTAATGAAGGGTATGATAGTGACCTTTTTAATGGATGAATAGGTACAGAAAGCCCTACAACCCTTTTTCTTGCATAGGAATTTTCAACGACTGGTTACTCCATCGGTACCCAACCTTTTTTTACCCGTGAGCCACATTCAAACGTACAAAAGTTGGAGAGGAACATAAGCATGCACAAAGTTCCCGGGGGTGCCAAATATGGGCTGTAATTGGCTATTGATAGCCCCTATGAGTACTGGCAGCCTACAGGAGGCTCTGGTTGGCAGAACAAAACTTGCCTTTAAGCCTGGAATTCAATTAAGCATCTGCTTTGAGGCTACTGGTAGCAACATTCAAGGGGTCGGAGAGCAACATGTTGCTCATGAGCCACTGGTTGGGGATCACTGGGTTACTCAAACTGCCAAATACCCTCTGTTTTTATCCCCAAATTACATATTACCTGTATAGCAAATTAAAGGGGACCCGTCACCCAAAAAAATTATTCAAAATCCTATTTTATCAGATTAGTCAAGGATAATGAACTTTAATTACACTATATAAATTATTTGAATCTTGTTTCCTTCAGTCTGGGATTTCAAAATTAAGGGAAAATTATAACATACTTACCGTGATTTTCCTTTCCTGGTACCTCTCCATATCAGCACTCTCCGGGATAGCTCCTCCCCTCACCCTCAGGAAGAACCCCTCCCCCAAGTAATTAAATACCATCCACAGGAACTCAACCACGTCGCGTCAAAAGCTTGAACCAGGTAAGAACCCTAGGGAGGGGATTGCTGATATGGAGAGGTACCAGGAAAGGAAAATCACGGTAAGTATGTTATAATTTTCCCTTTTCCCTGGCCCTCTCCATATCAGCACTCTCCGGGATATAGCAAGCTACCGGAATAAGGGCGGGACCATGCAATTGAATGCAAAATGTTTTAATGAACATAGGAGACAGAGGACAACACATTACGGCCAAATTCTGCACGTTCCGCTGAAGCCACGTCCAAGCGATAGTGTGAGATAAAAGTATTGGGTGATGCCCAGGAGGCCGCCCTACATTTCACCTCTAGAGG
Organism: Xenopus laevis; assembly: GCF_017654675.1. Taxonomy (NCBI): domain Eukaryota; kingdom Metazoa; phylum Chordata; class Amphibia; order Anura; family Pipidae; genus Xenopus; species Xenopus laevis. The sequence goes on along the minus strand of NC_054372.1, from coordinate 54,439,746 downwards.
AGATCCTGTCTCCGCCGCCCAGGAAGCCGCTTGACCTCTGGTTGAGTGAGCTTTTACTGCTGGCACCTGCAGACCTCTTGCAGTATATGATTTCATGATCACAATCTTAATCCATCTGGAAATGGTAGGAGTAGAAGCCGCCTCTCCTTTCCTCTTGCCGCCTGGAAGGACAAAAAGTCTATCCGCCTTCCTAAAGGATTGGGTTGCTTGGCAGTATGCCTTGACTGTCCTTCCCACATCTAGAAGATGTAAAGGATGATCTTCTGTTTCCTCTGACCTTCCTCTAAATGAAGGAAGGGATAGTTCGTCTCGAATGTGGAAATCTGTGACCACCTTAGGCTTGAACGAAGAGACAAATTTTAGAATTACTTTATCCTGAAGAAATATAGGGCAATTTTCTGTACATTTTAGGGCTTGCAGCTCCCCAACCCTTTTTGCTGAAGTCACTGCTACCAGAAAAACGGTTTTTAAAGTCAAATGCCACAAAGATGATTCCTGAATTGGTTCAAATGGGTCAGATGAAAGAAACTCCAGTACTGATGGAAGATCCCACTGTGGACAGGATGGTCTCTTAGGAGGAAGGATTCTGATGGCTGCTTTGAAAAATTTAATTATTAGCGGATGCAGAGCCCAACGGACCCCTGAGAAGGTTGAAATAGCGGTCACATGGGTTTTGAGGGTACTCACTCTTAATCCCCTGTCTAATCCCTTTTGAAGGAATTCGAGGATTTCCCCTATTGAGACCGAAGAGTTATGTAAAGACTCCTTGCTTCTTTCTTTAACGAATGCTTTCCAAATGCTACAATATCTTGAATCTGTCGAGGATTTCCTAGACTTCATTAGCACCTCAACAACTCTGTTTGAAAGACCTTGAGCCTCTAGACCCTTCCGCTCAATCTCCAAGCCGTCAGGGCTAAGGGAGCTGGATCCGTGTGTATGAATGGTCCCTGAATCAGTAGATCCCTGGAATATGGCAACTTCCAAGGAGGACACACTGATAGTCTGATCAGTGTCGGGAACCATGGACGCCTCGACCATGCTGGAGTAATACATATCAATTCCCCTCTGACCTCCACTAACTTCTGCAGCACCCTCGGAATCAGAGGAAGAGAAGGAAAGACATAGCATAAAGTCGTTGGCCACGGTTGGACTAGGGCATCTATTGCTAATGCCTTGGGATCTGTCCTTCTCGAAAAGAATTTCTTGCATTTGGTGTTGCTTTGTGAGGCCATCAGGTCCATACAAGGTATCCCCCACATCCTCATCAACTGACTGAAAATCCTGGGATGCAACTGCCATTCGTGAGGATCCAACGTACTCCGACTTAGAAAGTCCGCTTCCCTGTTTAATCTGCCTGGAACATGCACCGCAGTCATCTCCGCCACGTGTTGTTCTGCCCAGGCAAATAATGGCTCTGCTTCTGACAATAGAGAAAGGCTTCTTGTTCCTCCCTGTCTCCTGACATAGGTGACTGCTGAAGTATTGTTGCATCTGATTTTTATTCTGCCACCCTCCAGATCCTTTTGGAAACTTTGCAGTGCTTGAAGAATGCCTCTTATCTCTAGAACATTTGATAGCTCTTCTGATGAGGGCTGCAGCCAAGATCCTTGAGCTGCTTTTCCTTCTAGCACAGCCCCCCATCCTGAACCGGAGGCATCTGTCGTGAGAACAGTCCAATCTTTTGGAAACAGAGGAACTCCTGCTGATAGACACTCTGGCTGAATCCACCAAGACAGGGCCTCTCTGAGATTCTGGTTGACTGGAATCTGTACTGATGGATTGAGAACACCTCCTGACCGAATAAGAAGAACCTGAATAAATCTCATGTGCCAATGAGCCCAGGACACTAGGCGAATTGCTGATGCCATCATCCCTAGGAGGCGGGCCAATATACTGGCTGAGATAACTGTTGACAGGCAAACCTGATGCACTAATCCGCGAATGTCCTGCTGTCTTTGGCTGGACAATCTTATCCGGCCACTTTTTGAATTCAGATCGGCTCCCAAGAAGGACACCTCCTGTGCCGGTTCCCTCTGGCCTTTTTCGGAATTGAGACACCATCCATGATCTTGCAGAAAACGGATTACCCTGTCCCTGTGGGATATTGCCAGCTCTCTTGATGATGCCAGAAGAATCAAATCGTCCAGGTAGTGGAATATTCTTATACCCTGCCATCTCAGATATGCCACCATGGTTATCAAGACCTTGGAAAATACCCTCGGAGCTGTGGCTAGCCCAAAGGGAAGAGAAACAAACTGGAAATGGTGACCCTGTACCTTGAATCTTAGATACACCTGGTGTGATTTTGCCACTGGGATGTGATAGTAAGCATCCTGAATGTCCAGGGTACACATCCAGTCGTTTCGACAAATCTCCGCTCTTACGGACTCCAGAGATTCCATCCTGAATCTTCTGACATGGAGAAAACTATTTATTGGCTTTAAATTTAGTATTGGGCGCCACGACCCCGATGTCTTGTGAACCAGGAAAAACTGGGAATAAAAACCTTTCCCCTGTTCCTGTCTGGGCACTGGAATGATGACCCTTTGGGTTATCATTTGATCCAAATGAAGTTGCATGGCTCGTCTTTTTTCCACAGACGTTGGCCATGGTGAGGTAAGGATCCTTGAAGGATCAAAGGACCCTTGAACTCCAGTCTGTACCCTTCCTTTATAATGCTGAGAACCCACTGATCTTCTGTGGATCTTTCCCAGGCGACCAGAAAATGCTGTAACCTTCCTCCTATCTCTGGCCCCTGGGGACCCCTCCCTTCAGAAGGGCTTGCGGGATGAGGAAGGGGTATAGGGCTTGGAAATAAACTGCCGAAAGGAACTTGACTGATTTCCAGAGAAAGTGTCCGATCTAACCGGTTCTTTCCTACCCCTGAAGGGTCTAGGTTCCAAATTAGTTCTAGACTTGAAGGAAAACTTGCTGCGAAAGTTTCTCTTCGGCTGTTTTCGCTTCTTCTGTGGTAGGAATTGACTTTTTCCCCCAGATGCTTTAGAAATCAGCTCCTCCAATTTTTTACCAAAAAGCATTTGTCCTTGAAAAGGCAAGGTACATAAGGCTGATTTTGAGGTAGCATCTGCCTCCCAAGATCTCAGCCACAAAGCCCTTCTGGCAGAAACCGAAAGTTCTAAGGACCTAGAGGCTAGACGAGTCATATCAATTGAAGTGTTAAGAAGAAAGGAAACTCCCATTCTGAGTTCTGTAAGACCCTCCAGAATATCTGACTTTTCACGATCTTCCTTTATAGCCCCCTCTAAGTTCTCTAGCCAAATCTCCATAGCTTTGGTGACTGAGAGACTTGCCACCGCTGGTTTTACTGTTTCCCCTGCGGTCAAAAAAGCCCTTTTCAGGTCCGTATCCACCCTTCTGTCCATGGGGTCCCTCAGTGTAGCCACATCCTCAATAGGAAGCAGCGTAGATTTAGCCAGATGGACTACTGGAGCATCTACAGAAGGAACAGTGCAGATATCTTTAACCTCTTCTTGTTTAAAGGGATAAAGCCTATTAAGTTTTGTTTGGGCTTTCAATCTTGTAGATGTCAACTCCCATTCAGCCTTAATGAGCTCTTTAACATCCTGGTGTAAAGGAAAAGTTTGACCCTTCCTTTTAATTCCAGGGAGAAAAGCAGAGGAAGATGATGCCTGTTCTTCATCAGCCAGTTCCAGAGTGTCCCTAACCGCCTTTATTAATGGACTAACCATTCTTCCTGAAGTAACTCAGAATCAGGATGCCCCCGATTAGTATTTCTGCCCGAAACAATTGAAGACACTTCCTGGGACACCGCATTCTTAATCCCAGACATGACGTCGGATTGAGAGAAGGTCGAACTTCCGGCTGCTTCATTCAAACACACCTGGCACAACCTTTTATTTGGCAGAGGAGTTTCCAAACATGCTAGGCAGGTTCCCAAATCCTCAGCAGATGCACTTGGCCCTGGAGAAGAGGCCTTCTTTTCTTTTGCCTTGGTTCTAGCAGATTTCATCACTGCCAATAAGGAAATAAAGAAATTAAGAGACCAATAGAGGAAGGTTCCAATTTCTCTCTTTTTTTTTTTTTTTACCTCAACCTGAAAGGTAGACTTGCGAGGGTGGCGGCTGGTAACCCAGAGAATGCCTAAAATAAAACAAAATAAAATAAAACTGGGACTAATCATATTAGCCCCAATAGGCATCCATCCAGGCACCTTACTTACAGAGAAGGATATGGCTTCCGCCTCAGGCGTGGACAGAAGAAAATGAACGCCAGCTACTCAGCGCAGCCCACTTCCTGTGTATCTTTAACTACCACACTACTATCTTCCGCCACCCTCCCCGTCCGGCAAAAATGACGTATCCTGCTCCTGTGCTGTCGCGCACAGGAGGTAGGACCCAGTATGCAATGGCTGCCGATAGCATTTCCGCGTATCGGGTAAGCTGCCGAACGGGGGAACATGGAGCATTACAGCACAGCCCTGATAACCTTGCCGATGCTGCTTTATGTGGACAGCCACCAAGTCTCACAGACGGGAGGACAGCCAGGGATTGGACCCTACCGCAATAAGACATCCATGCGAGGAAAAAAGGCTTTGCAGCCAAAAAAACTCTGTTCCGGACCGCATTCCGCAGGCCCCTGCTACCCTTCAGGGAAAAAGACTCCTTCAAAGGAGTGTTTGGTGAAGAAGAACTAAAAAAAGACGCGGGTGAGTTCCTGTGGATGGTATTTAATTACTTGGGGGAGGGGTTCTTCCTGAGGGTGAGGGGAGGAGCTATCCCGGAGAGTGCTGATATGGAGAGGGCAAGGGAAATAGCAAGCAGGCAGCAGCCATTTTGTGGACACTGTTATTAAGACAAGCCTTCCATCATCTCAGAATCTTGTTTGTGCACCAGAATGGGGGACCCAATGTCCATCCCCAAGCCCTGGCCACACAGTTATATGGTAAAGAGAACTGGGGGAATGTGTGGGGAAGCAGTGACATCTAAGAAGTGCTGAATTGAAAGTGAAAGTAATTGCCTGCCCCGCCTCTATGCCACGGGCATAGAGGAGGGGCAGACAATATTTGATTGACAGCTGAGATGTTTAAATGAGCTTACAACAGCTAAGAAAGCCTAAATAAAAAATAGAAATTGGATTTCATGTTTAATTTGAAAAGGACTTTTATTATACAGCGTTGTGTGTCTGGGTGACAGGTCCACTTTAAGGAACCCAGAGTAATTTCTAAAGAACTGAAGGCCTGTCTCACATTGGCAAATGTTGATGTTCATGAGTCCACCATCAGAACACTGAACAGCAATGATGTGTATGGCCAAGTAGCAAGGAGAAAGCCACTGCTCTTCCCCAAAACTATTGCTGACTGTCTACAGTTGGACAAACCAGAAGGACATTAGAATAATGTTTTATGGATGGATGAAGCCAAAACAGAACTTTTTGGCTTAAATGAGCATTACATTTAGAGAAATAAAAACACTGCATTGCACCATAAGAACTTGATTCTGGTTTGGGGCTGTCTTGCTGCATCTGGGCCTGGACCAGGTGCCATCACTGATTGAATTCTGAACTATACCAGAGAATTCTAAAGGAAAATGTCAAGACATCTCTCCATGAACTGGATCTCATGAGACAGTGGGTCATACAGCAATACAACAATCATAAACAAACAAGTCGTTCTACCAGAGAATGGTTAAATAAGAATAAAGTGAATGTTCTGGAATGGCCAAGTCAAAGTCCTGACCTTAATCCAATTGAAATGTTATGGAAAATACCTAAAGCAAGTGATTCATGTGAGGAAAATCAGCAACATCCAAGACCTGAAGTTCTTCTGAATGGAGGAATGGGCTAAAATTCCTCTGGGTCGATGTGCAGGACTGATCAACAGTTACCGCAAACGTGTAGCTGTAGTTATTGCTGCACAAGGGGTCACACCAAATACTTACTTTCACTTCCCTTACTTTTGTCACACACAGATATGTTATTGGATGTTTTTTTTCAATAAATACATGATCAAATATAATAATTTTTGTTTCATTTTTGAACTAGGTTTTCCTTCATCTACTTTTAGGACTTGTTTGAAAATCAGATGTTTATGTTATAGATCACCTTCATCTAAAAATATAGAACATTTTAAAGCATTCACAAACTTTCATGCACCACTGTATATACTAGGCCTAGCTTGTTAAACATTTTGTTTCCTAAAAAAAACTTTTTTTTTTTTAACATTATCGTAACACACTGTGTAACTTGCTAGTATAATATAAGTAATGATGACTGTGTTACGGTCATATGTATACAGTGTTATATAAGTTATTTTGTCATGTAAAACCAGGCTGTTTTTCTTCTGCTGTTATAACTTTGCCTTTATTCGTGTGATAATTAAAAGTGACTTTGCTGTGACAATAACTGTTTCACATTAACTAGTCTAGACATCATTCCAGTTTTAATTATGGGACCGTAACAATTTGGAACAAAGATGCTCAGTTTAGCAGTATTTTAGGAAGTGCCACAGTCAAGTCTTTTAGATGCCATTACAAGAGTAGGGCCTATTAGAACAGGGCAAGAATAACAATTTGTTCCAAGAGCCCAACCTCAGGAGGGAATTCTTGACTCAAAGCTGTTTTGGTTTAAAAGATACTTTAGATTTAGAAGGTTGGAGCCTTAGTCTTTTCTTGGGCCCCCTAAATGTAAAAGCTACCCTAAAAAGTAGGACTACGGCCTGATATTCAACAGCAACATAAAATGAATATTTGCTCTCGTGTCATTGTTTTATTGGATGCACAACAACAAGCCTTGTTTCTGAATTCTAATCTAATGCCCTTCCCCTTTTCCTGCCCACCGCAACTTTTATCTTAGAAACAAGGTAACCATTATTATGCAAGCTACTTCATACACAGATACAATGTGGCTATGTTTGCATGTGGGAAAAACTATATTCCTTGTACATTTTTGTGAAATATCCAGTTAGTGAAATTGGTGTCCAAACCCACCACAGCTGCGCGGGAGGAGCTACCGTTTCATGTTGGAGACATCAGTTGTTCATTTCAGAGCAGGGTTAGGGGTGCCTAGGATAGGGTTCACTTTGGTATGGTGTGTGTGTTGTAAAGTTGTACATACATTTTAGTAGGCATACACAAAACTATCCTAAATGTGGCCATTCACTAGCTTCCCAACTGTTGAGTGAAATTGGACAAATTACCTGTCCAAACCTGTACATGGCAACTTTATATTAGATCTCATTTTATCTACTGCTAATGCCTTTGGGACTTTTGATAACGAGACAATTTAAATCATTTTAAAGGACAAGGAAAGTTGAATTAAAGAAGTAGGCTAGAAATGATGTACATTATTTTCTGGCTTCTGTACCAGCCCAAGGCAACCACAGCCCTACAGCAGTAAAGATCTGTGTCTCCAAAGATGCCCCAGTAGCTCCCCATCTTCTTTTCTGCTGATTCACTGTACATGCTCTGTGCTGCTGTCACTTACTGAGTTTAGGGACAGAATTATACAGTACACATAGAATATAAATGTCACAATATAAGGCTGATTAGTAATTAATATGGCAGCACAGAAACCAGTGCAACTAGCATCAGAATCTAATAATCAGCCCTGTAGCATCAGCTTATATTACAGGCCAACCTCATTTTCTGCTGGATAATTTGTCACAACCCCTAAAGCTTAGCTTCTTAACAACTGCTCAGAGCCCACTGAGCATGTGAGTGTCACAGACACTTTCCAAGATGGTGACCCCCTGTGACACGTTTAAAGTCCTGGATCATTGCTGCTATTGACAAGCTGAAACTTTAGGCTTGTGCAATAAGTTCAGTATATAAAACATGGCATTTAAAGCCCTATTCATTACTAGGGTTTAGTTCTCCTTTAAGGTTTTATAGACAGAATTAACAGGTAATACCTGAGTATATACAAGACTTAGGGGCAGATTCATTAAAGGGCGAATTGTTGCCAGTGACCGCTTCGCACACTTTGCACATTTCGAAGCATTTTGCCAGATGCAAATTCATTACCATTATGCTAATTCCCTAAAATGCAAGGTTGCATCCTGGGCACCGAATGGCGACTTTTCGCTAGTGATACTTCTTCAGTGCGAGCATTTCATAGCGAAGATTCACTAGCTTTTGTTTGTGCCTAGTGAAAATACGCTAGTAATCTAACGCTTAGGTCAATTTGAATAGGGGAGGCGCATAAAAGTCGTATACAAGTCTTTTTTTAGAGATGTAGGTATAAATGCTTGAAGTGGCCACTTTTTATTACAAATGTCCAAGGGAACTTAATAAAGACATAAAAGCTTTTCTAATGCCCTAGACATGAGCCCACCCTAAAATATATGTGGCAGGCCCATCAAATGTGTTAAAAAATTGTTCCGACTTTTGAAGGCCATCCCGCTTTAAAAATGGCCTGCGTTTTTTACACTTGTTATGACTTTCCAGGGTACAGGATATGATGTCACTGACAGCAGATTGAGGAAGATGTAGCTTCGTTTCAGCAGTTCGCTTGGTCTGCGGTGGTGAAAGAAACTCTGGCGAAAGAAGTAACGTTCAGTAATATCCGCAATTTGGTGAATTTGTGGAGCAATGACCATTCGCCAGAGTGAAAAGTCGCCTGTTGATAGAGTTCACTAGCAAATTGTAGTCTGCGCCTGTTAGTGAATTGGCCTGCGGATGGGAATTCTGGCGAAAAGTCACTAGCGTTAGCCACTCTGTCCCCTTTAGTAAATCTGCCCCATAGTCTTTACATACAGTATAAAAAAATACATATTCTTGTACTGTTTAGGATGTCAGATAACCTTTCTTTTTCATTCATATGTTGTGACCTGTGCTTGGCAAGGTTAGATTAGAATTGGCAGAGTGCCCTGGAATGCTGCTATTTCTAGTACTGTGCACTGTCTAATGTCGTTTGTCAAAAACATGATATTTAATCAGATGACATTTTGTTGAAGTAACAGCATAACCTTCTGCAAACAAAAGAGCAACAATGACTCTTGTAATAAATTCCACAACCCAGGAGATGAGATTTTGATTACATGCTATGAGAGAGACACTGTAGTAGTAAGGTAAACACCCACTGATTATAAACATACAGTGTGCCATAAATACAGCACATTTTCTATGATTCCTTTATGGCTGCTAGTTTCCCCCTTTTCAATTTCCATATGGGGAGTCGGGGTGGAGAAAATGTCTGGCCTCCCTTTTACATAGCACAGTTTGGCCATACATATGAATGACATATCATCTATATCCAGTGGGACTCAAAGTCTATCGAATCTAGCTCACAAGGGTTCATATATATATATATATATATATATATATATATATATATATATATATATATATATATATATATATATATATATATATATATATATATATATATATAGGCATTTTGGGGGAAAAACAGCTGCTTAGACAGCCATGATTTTAATATGTGCTGTTGGGCAGAAAATCAGGTTACTCATTTACAAGTCACAGCAGATTGTCCTGGAGAAAGATTTTTTTTCTTTTTTATGTGAATACAAAAAATGCAGCAGTATTCTTTTCCAACTTTAGTTGTAGCACACCCTGCAGCTGCTGGAGGGCCCAAGAGGTATAGGAGGCCCAGGGGAGCACTGACTATTTTATAGTTTTAGTATATGCTTATTAAAATGTCTTACTTCCAAAAATGTAAAATATTTTTGCTGTGGAGCCCTTTAATCTATAGTTAGAACACACATCTTACTAACCTATTCCTTTGAGGAAGAAACACACGTATGAGGATATGATTTAAATAATTGGAGCATGGGTATGGATTGGATCTGCTTCTCTCTGCCTGCAAAAGCACACAGGCTTAGAGCAACTGATCCTTCAACCCATGTACCAATAACACTATGGATCCACAATCAGGTCCATAGTGATGATCAGGTGCTATTGTGAGAGTGGTCAGTTGAAAGTAGCAGGAGTCTACAGGCACATGAATCGAAGGAACAATTTCCCTGCTCTTGAGCCAGGGGTACATGAAGTGTATCATCAGCCTCCCTGTATTAATCTAAATATATGCACCAAACCTCCCCCATGGTAGCATTACTTTTGGTAATGCTATCACATCAATATATAGCACTGTAATAACTTCTCAGGGTTCTTTTATGTTTTTTTTACTGTGCTATATATAAGGGTGCATGAGCTTACCTCCAGACGTGCCTTCTCCCAGACCCACCTGCTCTGATCCACTCTAGCATGTACATGGGCAATGAAGTCGGTGCCGAGTAGACCTCACTTTATGAGCAAAAATTTGAAAAAATAGGCTTTCTTGTTTTTTTATTGCGCAAGCTGGCTCTTTTTATCCAGCTCCTTGCTCAAGCCTTTTTGCATTTTGTTCTGCTGGTATTGACCTTTTGTGCCTGTTGTGACTTTTGAATCTTGGTTGCCCTGCAGTTCCAGGGCCCCGAAAGAGCGTCAGTGAAAACTGGGGCTTGGCAGGGCTCTCCTGCTTCATTTAAAGGAACAGTAACATCGATAAAGTGTTTTAAAGTATAAAATATAATGAAGTGTTGCCATGCACTGGTAAGACTGCTGTGTTTGCTTCAGAAACACTACTATTGTCTATATAAATAAGCTGCTGTGTAGCAATGGGGGCAGGCATTCAAAGGAGAAAAAGCTCAGGTTGCAGATAACAGATAAGCTCTGTAGCACATAATGATGTTATCTGTTATCCTTACTTTAACCTGTGACTAGGGATTGACGAAATTTTTTAAGATGCGTGTCAAAATAATTTTGCCTCGCGTCAAAAATTTTTGACGCCCATAGACTTTAATGGGCGTTATCGACATTTCGCCTGAGGCGAATTTTTGGAGAAACAAGACGGGTCAAATTTGCCCATCCCTACCTGTGACATATAGCCCTTTTACAATTTCTGCCATTGCTACATAGTAGCTTGTTTATATGAACTATAGTAGTGTTTCTGAAGCAAATACATCAGTTTTACCAGTGCAGGGCAACACTATGATATTTTTATTATATAATTTTTTTGATATTACTGTTCCTTTAACCGGTTGCTAATAGCAATCTACGGGTTTCCTCTCTACACACTCTGTGACACAATATCTTTTTTTGCTAGTATCTTAATTATGAAAATACAGGTAAAAATGTGACTAATAGGAAACTACCAGAAATGTATTTACTGCGGATGTTTGGATCATGCTCTGCCCATAATCTACTGATCACCAGCCTAGGTTCTGCTGTTAGATTGTGATTTACCTGTTTGGTAACCCTAGTGTATTCCATCCAGCCCTGGAGCCTTGTTCACATGAACTTAACTTGAATTATTAAATACCATGTCTTGTGTTATTTTGGGTTAATCCTTCTGTGAGTCCTGGAACCATGTGTACCCTGTAACAAAAACTGTGTCATTTTGGGTTAATCCTTCTGTGAGTCCTGGAACAATGTGTACCCTGTAACAAAAACATTTTTAATACACTCTTAACCTGCATATAGCATATATTTTTACAACTACTATACAGGTATGGGATCCGTAATCGGGAAACCCATTATCCATAAAGCTCAGAATTATAGAAAGGCCATCTCCCATTGGTTCCATTTTATCCAAATATTCCAGATACTTAACAATTATATCCTTTTTCTCTGTAATAATAAAACAGTACCTTGTACTTGATCCAAACTAAGATATAATTAATCCTTACTGGAAGCAGAACCAGCCTATTGGGTTTATTTAATGTTTACATGATTTTCTAGTAGACTTAAAGGGGAAGGAAACCTAGTTGGCGCAAAAACCCTCCCCCCCTGTGTGTTGCCCACCCTCCCTCCTCCCCCCTGGCCTACCCGTCCCGCTGGGCAAATGCCCCTAACTTGTTACTTACCCTTCTGCGCAGGTCCAGTCCAGGGAGTTTACAGACGCCATCTTCTTCCACGTGATCTTCTTCCTGCTTTGACCAGCGCATGCGCATTAGGAGCATTTCGCCGGTACGATCTACTGTGCATGCACCAAAAGTACATTGTGACTTTTGTCGCATGCGCAGTAGATCCGTACCGTCTACTGCGCATGCGCCAAAACGCCGGTCAAAGCAGGAAGAAGATTGCGTGGAAGAAGATGGTACCTGTGAACTCCGTGGACTGGACCTGCGCAGAAGGGTAAGTAACAAGTTAGGGGCATTTGCCCAGCGGGACGGGTAGGCCAGGGGGGAGGAGGGAGGGGGGGCAATACACGGGAGGGGGGGAGGGTTTTTGCGCCAACTAGGTTTCCTTCCCCTTTAAGGTATGAAGATCCAATTATCCGGAACGCCCCAGGTCCCGAGCATTCTGGATAACAGGTCCCATACCAGTACTTAAAAAATGTTGGGACTGGTCTTTGCAAGTGAAGCAGAAACTTTTTTGATTTTTGCCTTTTACTTTTGTAATATTGGTGATCATATTATAAAAGAGAATTATGCTTTAATGTATAGTAATGGTAATATTGTAATTGTTCCACAAATTGCAAACAGGAGGATGGGCACATTAAAAAATGGCCAAACAGCAGTGTTCTGTTTAATCTTTGGGTACAATGGTTGCATCATTACGCAAATGAACATGGAGTCTGAGGGCAGAAGTTGTGTAGGGTCATCGTGTTCCAATTTCTGAGGTGGGGTGTCGGCAAAAGAACTGATTTTCTTTTAGTAAACTGTAAGAAACTGCTTGTGTGGCCAACCTTACTCTATGGGTAGAGCTCCTGTAATGTTTAGCCTTGTGATGTAGATTTATCCAGCTGGGCTCAAACAGGCAGAGATGCAGAATAGCAGCTTTGTGCTGCAGGATATGTGTTTTGCAATGGGCCTATTGAATTTCTGCAACTCTACCTATCAAAGTGTTACTGCAGTAAATCTATATGTTGGAATGCAAAAGTCCTGTGCAGATCAGCAGAAAGGGATTAGAGGAAATTCATCAATGTTATCAATTATTCTGGAGCAGAGAGAAAGTAGTCCACAATGTAGTTGTTAAAGTGAGTTTGTTAATGGTATGCTGGTTGAATTACATAAAAGATGACTTTCAAAGAAACACAGGAGATGGCGTCATCAGTAGAATACATTTTATTCCTACTAATTCATACCATTCCCCTAAACAAAAAGCAGAGTCAAGCTCACTCCAGGAGGGACAGACAGCTCTGCTAGCAAGGAACTGCTCTGAAACCATCAAAAGTAAGAATGAATAATGACACTAAAAATAAAGTCAAACTTTAAAAAAATAAAAAATCTTTTTTTTAAAATGCCACATAAATTTCCTTCTAAGCACATTGCAAAATTCCACTTGTCCCTGCGTCTCTCAAAAATTCCAAAGAATCAAATAAATTCATAATCTAAAAATAAGTCCCTTGTTTAAAGAGCACAGAGATGCATAGTATACAATTGTTTGGTGTAGCAAAATTGTCCTCGTGCAGCTGTGCCTCAATATATTGAATCTAAATTGGTGACCTTGGGGTCATTTGATTGAACATTGGACCACGCTCCACATTTTTACTGTCTTGAAAACAGTATTTAAAAACAAAACGAATGACTGGGTTTTCTGTAGGATTCCTAGCCATACAGTCATTGAGTAATTTTTTTCTAAATCTATTCAACTGACCTCTTTGATAGGCCAAACAAAATCCGTATTTACCATTGTTCAAGCCTTCAGGGATTAATTCTCCCACACCCCCAATATAACAATAGTTATGAGCTATTGATCCTGCCAGTATCCTTAATTTTTTTTTGCATAATAATTTGGTATCAATATTAATTGTATTAACTGATCTTTCCATAGCTAATCAGTCAGTACCAATCATTACCTATATTTTCATTATATCTTAGTTTTATATTTCTTTCTTATTTTAATTTGGTTTGTTGTCACTGGAATAAATGTTACAATATTGTATCCTCGTATACAAGCTTATTTGCTGCTACTATTTCCAGTGAGTCAAAGAAATATAAGTGGAAAAGGGCAAAATATAAAATATTGCTTTGATAATGTTATAACAAAATCACAAAGTGACACTCTGACCTAGTTTGTTGTGACTATATGTGTTGAGGTACTTCATATATTTCACTATTTTCTTGTCCAATAAGTTCCAGTGTTCTTATGGGGGTAATGTCATAAATAGTGATGGATGAATTTATTCCGCGCCAAATTTCCGCGTTTCACGTTTTTTTTGTTTTAATGCCAGCGACGAAATCATTGCCGGCGACAACCAATGGATGCCCATTGACTTTAATAGGCGGTGGCCGCATTTGTTGGCCCATTTTGACGCCAGCGAATTCTTGCCGGCGTCAAAATCGGAGTTTCGCTAATTTTTCGCCAGTTTCGTGAATTTCCCGGGAAATTCACAAAATTCGATGCGAAACGGGACAAATTCGCCCATCACTAGTCATAAAAGACACTAATCGGCAAAATCGGCGTCGAAAAAACTTTGACGCTGGCACTGAAACTGTCGCCAAAATTGTTTTTTGACACCAGCGAATTTTCGCTACTGCATTTTCGCTGCAAATTCGCAAATTTACACCCATTGACACCCAAAAACTACACAATGTTCAGTTTATTACATGAAACCCAGAGCTGATCAGGGTTCTCCCATTGACTTCTACATGAACTTGGCAGGTCTGAGTTGGAGTACTTTTTTATTAAGACTTTTTTACACCCTTAGGGTTTAATAAATCCTAAAAAAAAAATTCCCACAAAAAAATGGTGTTTTACCCCCTTCTTAAGGTCAATGAGATGAATTTGGACTTTGATAAATAACCCCCTAAGTTTGACAAGGTGCAATAACCCATAGCAACCAATTGGTAGGAAACTTCTACTGGTCCCCTGTTAAAAAGAAAACATCTTATTTGGTTGCTATTGGTTATTACACCTGGGTAAACGTAGTGTTGTCTTTTATTAGATATGGGGTTTAATATTTTCCCTCTGTGCTTTGTGCAGTAGCATAACTTTTGTTCTTCATCTTTCAACGTTTGCCCACTGGCCCATTCCACAGTTCCTTTATATATGAATTTGCCATTCTCAAAGCATCTCTTGTCAGTTCTTTGAAGATATCTTTTCACTCCTGCTACCTGGGGGTGATTTTGACCTAACCCTCTGCTTGCTACATGTGATCTGTCACCTAGTCGTGTCATAACCGATGTGAGTGCATTGGTTTCAACTAAGAATGTAACTAAAAAAATATTCACACTCTTCCCTGCTTTGGCTACAGTCATTGATTGTAATCACAATTTTATTTCCCAGGCATTTTCTCTGCTAGCACACCAAAATGTTTTTTCAAGCGCCATCCATATCATCCATTTTTTTAAAATTCTGAAGCATTACCATATAAAGTATTCTGCAACTTCCCATTACATTCCAAAATACAAACTGAAACAGCTTTCCTTCTCTTTCTCATACTTTTTGTACTACTCATGAATTCCACTCTGGATCTGGAATTCGCTAACATGCTTCCTCTGATTTCTAGCTTTAGATATTGTTTCTTGCACCTGATGGGATGTGTAGTCTTTCAAGGAAAGACCCTCGGTGTAAATAAGGACTGCAAGTAAACATAACATAACTCTTTCAGTGAAAATTGGGTTTGGATTGTGATCCCCTATTACCAGTAATGGATCCCTAACAATCCCCAATGCCGGTGTAGCAGAAGACACTAATGGGTATATTTTTCAAAGAGTGAAGATAGAGATCACCACACTCCTTTAGTGTAAAAAAACGCTGCTCTTTATTAATTTCTATGGGATTTTTACAGGTATATTTATCTTTCCCTTTCACCCATTGATAAATACTCTTTTAAAAATCCCAAAGAAATGAATGGAGAGTGGCGGAATTTCACACTAGAGGATCTCTAACTTCACTCTTTCATAAATATGCCCCATAGAAAGAACCATAGTGCTCTCTTTGCTTACGTAGAAGCTAGAACCTAAATGAAAAGAAAAATTAAACCTGGTCGGAAAATCAAAGTCATTTATTCCGAGTACTTATTTTATGCTTACTGTAAAATCAAAAGACAAAATGCAAAAAATAAAATAACGATAGGGTTCCCAATTAGAAAACCATTGCATATAACTAGATTTGCCACCATTTCTGAAAAGAAAATACAACCTTCCTATATTTTTTTATGTTTTTTTTCCTAATAATAACATTGGCATCAAGCAAAATGTTTACCAGCCAGGTGGCAACACTATATATGACTACTCTTGTGTCCTGTTTGATGGGGCAGGACCTTCACATCATATAAGGACTTTAAAAGAACATAACTATTTGGCTGATTGCTAAATAGTACCAGATTTTTTGGCACATTTTAGTCAGTTGAGAGGGGCTGGAACTAGGGGTAGGCGGAAGAGGCACATACCTGATATGCAGCCTAGCCTACCCCAAGGGGCAGATTTACTCAAGGGCAAAGTGGCTAATGCTAGTGTCAATTCACTAGTGAAAGAGATAGACGCTAACGGCCATTCACACTCTATCGGCAGGCGACAATTCGCTCTGGTGAATGGACCTTACTCGGCAAATTTACTGCGGATTTTACTGAACGTTACCTCTTTCGCCAGACTTGACTTCGCTAGCTCAGACCAGGCGAAGTGCATTGGAGTGCATAGATCTTGATCAATCTTCTGTTACTTACATCATATTTTTTAGTGGAAAAAGCTTCTAGGACCAAAAAACAATGGCGTCTTTTCCAGAATGATAGCCTGCAAAAGTCCTTGAAATTTTTTTTGGGTAACCGGGTTCGCCCCTACATTTTCTAACATATGGAACATAAACTATACAGTGGGCTCATGTGTAGGGCATTATAACAACTCTATTTTCTTTATTAAGGGTCCGTGGGTTTGTGTAATGTAATGTATTTGCTGCAACATATACGTCCATTCAACATAAAATTTCCCCCGTATGCAAATTAACCTGAGCGAAGACCTCTAACAAAGCTGCGCTAGGCTGAAATGAACGCTAGCGCATCTTTGCTTTTATTTGCTTGCCTTGAGAATTAATGCTAGCGAAACGTTGCCAGTGACTCCACATTCCAGTGAATTAGTGTTGTCTCAGCAAATTTTTGCCTGGCGAAGTGTAGCGATGGCTGCAGAGCGGTTGCCCCTAAGTAAATCTGCCCCCTAGTCTGGCAAGCGTAACCTCATTGAAAAGTGGGAGCTCAGTTGCGCACCTGCATCCTCGTTTGCGCAGTGCTGCAGCTGGGGCCTAAGAGGCAGTCCCCACTGCAGAAGAGGCATTGACCTGATTTTATCTAATGATGTGCCTTAGGGAGGTTAGTGATACCATACTAATACTACCTAGTGCCAGTTTGGCAGCAGACACATGAAAAGTCCCAAAGTCTGCTGTTTGCGTGGGTAGAGGGTAAAACATACATTAAAATATTACAGCATACAAAGTCACTTAATGCCCTTTCCTATTTTTCACACATGCGTGTGATGCGCTGGAAAGTTAGCGGCTATAGCACAGGAGTGGCTCCATTGCAGCAGTAATAACAGCTCAGTATGCAATCCAACTTGTTCCCTGTATTGCTATAAATATTGTTACTCTTGCTAAATATAGACTGGTACCTATAGCATGGTCATTATATTAGCTCTGTTTTCTACCTACTGTACAGAATATACATACTAACTAACTGTAGCTGCTTTGCGTATCATGATATGAAAGAAATGCGTTTATCTATCTAAACCCACATGCGAGGAAGGCATGACTGAAGAGCCACCATTCTGTGACATGCAGAACAGCAAAGCAATGCCCAGGTGGGTTGTAAGTGTCATTAAATCATTTTTGTTTAATTTCTAGATATTTCACAATTCAGTAAAATGGTGAAAGACTTAACAGCTATCAGGTTATAAAACAAATTTGTACAATACAACCTTTCACTTGGATGTAAGGGGAAAATATACCTTATTTATAAGAAGGGTCCATTTACATTTAATTGCTTATAAATACTCGGTAAACATACGGACATAGATTTTTCTGTACAGAGAACCTTAGGTATCTACTTGTTTGCATTGATTAATGTCAGAGGCAACTGCCATCCTACTTCCTCTGCTGGTGTCAAATGAAATTTCCTCTAAGGACCTTAATGAAAGGTGCCCCTAGGGCCAAACTGGTGTGATTAATGGTAGACTGCTTGCTTAGTGTCACAAAACAATCATCTGTCTCAGCCATGAAAGTTCCCTTGGGTATAATTTAGGTCAGAACTTGGAAAATAAGATTCGTATGGATTCTTGGCTGTGGTTACATACTACACAGTCTACACTGCCACATAGACTTTAATGCTATGCACCATTTTATGTGTTCCATATGAATGTATCCTTGTTGTGTTTAATGCATGATAAGCCCATATATATATATATATATATGTATATATATATATATATATATATATATATATATATATATATATATATATGCAAAGGGCTTCTAAAGATCCCAGGGTTATCTCTGCAACCCCTTTGGTGCCAGCAATTTGCATGATGCCCATATATTCTATACAACCCTTGCTGCTTAGCTATCCTATCTCTCATGAAGCAACACTACAGCCATCAATATGACAACTTGTGTGCAGATTAAGGAGACGCAAAGTATTGAATCGTGACGCATGAACATATCTATCAGAGTGTCTGCTCTAGCGTGGAACAGTGATAGGCGAATTTTTCCAGTTTGCGAAATTTGCGAATTTCCAGAGAAATTTGCGAAACGGCGGAAAATTCGAGAAACACTAATTTTGACGCCAGCGTCAATGTGTGTCAATTTTGACGCCCGCATTAAAGTCAGTGGGTGTCTGAATAATGTTGACATGCGAGCAACTTTTTTCCGATGTGCGTCCAAATGTTTTTTGATGCTGGCGATTTTTCACCGGCAAATATATTGCCGCGGTTTCGCAAATTTATTCACTGGAGGCGAACCGTGGAAATTTGCCTGCGAATTCTCACCTGGAAAATTTAATCTCCCATCACTAGTGAGGAAGAGAAAGAAGAAAGCATTGACACAGTTGGATTAAAGAGAGGAGTGCTAAAAGCCACGCTATTGTCCTGGGCATCCTTATATTCCTTTTTGATGCAGTTGGTACCCAGATATTTATCTTTTCATTTTATTAGGCATCATCTCTGGGAATTTGCAGTGGCAGCACATCTCTGAAACAGTCTCTTCAAAGAAACAGTTCAATGTAAAAACAAAAACTGGGTAAATAGATACTGTAGGCTGTGCAGAATACAACATGTTTCTAATATAGTTAGTTAGCCAAAAATGTAATTTATAAAGGCTGGAGTGACTGGATGTCTAACATAATAGCCAGAACACTACTTCCTGCTTTTCAGCTTTCTAACTCGAAGTTAGTCAGCGACTTGAAGGGGGGCCACAGGGGACATAACTGTTCAGTGATTTTGCAATTGATCCTTTGCATTCAGCTCAGATTCAAGTTATGACCCATGTGGCACCCTCTCAAGTCATTCATTGGTTACTGCCTGGTAAACAATCAGTGGAAACCAAGAGAGCTGCAGAGCAGGAAGTAGTGTTCTGGCTATTATGTTAGACATCCAGTCACTCCAGCCATTATACGTTACATTTTTGGCTAACTAACTATATTAGAAACATTTTTTATTTTGCACAGCCTATCTATTTAGCCAGTTTTCATTTTCATACTGAATCTTTAAGCTTTTCCATTGGAATTTGTTAGTGCCAAAAGACAATTTCCCCAACAGGTCATTAATTGGACGTTACTCTAATAAAAGCCATACTAGGAATAATGATGTGGTAAAGCTGGTACTCCATAGGCACTTACTCAGAACTTTGCACATAAACATATTAAGCCACAGTTAAATAAGAACATGTTTAATCAGAAAGAGATTACATGATGTGTGGGTCTAACGGAGTGACCCAAGCGTTTCAGACTACAGTGACTCTTGTATTTTTATAAATGCAGCAGCCTGAAGGGAGTCTGGCAATTTGTACAACCCTATGGGCTATAAAGATCTAGTATGATTTATACATTGCACGTGTGTGTTCTCACACTTAGCGTATTCTGGAAAAATATAATCAGTTTGAAGTCTTTTTGTTGCTTGGTTGAAAGGGAAGGGGGTGCATATGAAGGAGTATATGCATATGTCATCGAAAGTTTCCAAGGTTTTATACTAACATCATACCGAGCATAGCATTAAAATGTCTATCAACACCACATATTTATTTAATCTAGACAAAAAGATCTTTATTGCCAATGAAAAAGGAAGAGATGGGTTTATTTGTTTATCTTAACACTTTGTTTGATATGCTTAATTAAAATGCAGGAATAGCCTTCAGTGGCCACAAACAGCATTGTTGTTGGTTTCTGGTGACGCATCTCCACAGTTTTCCAAATAGTGGATGCAATGATAAAAAAAAATTCAACTGTTTCAGTAGCACCTAGGCAATAATGTATGACAACCAATTAGATGCATTCTTTCATTGTTTTACCTGCAGCTGCTGAAAAAAAACTTAGTTATTAAAGTTATTTGTTGTTATGGGTTACTGCCCAGGTGCAAATTTACCCAACATTCATAAATAAGCCCCATTTGTCTTTAAAGGAAAATTATACCCCCAAAATTAATACTAAAGCAACAGATAGTTTATATCAAATGAAGTGGCATATTAAAGAATCTTACCGAACTGGTATATACATACCGCCCAACCGTTTTGAGAGTTTTCGTCAGCTTAACCCGCAGTCCCGCATTTGTACTGAAATGTCCAGACTTTCTATTTGATCTCCTGCACTGAACAGCCAGAAACAGATACAAAATTTCTAACTTAATTGGCTTTTGGCAGAGAGCCCAGAATAGATACTTAGATACTTTTGTAAATAGGTCTCTTGGGAGAACTAAGACTCACATCTTAAAGGACCAGTAACGTTAAAAAAAATTTGTTCAAAATTCGTTAGTATAGAACGAAAAATCAACACCAAGGCAAATAAAACTTTTAAATTGCAAAGCCTTTATTAAGATATAACTCACCAAAACTCCACTTCCTGTCCTCTTCTAAAACGGCGAAAGGGCGACCATCCTTGCAGCGGTGTTCAACTTCTCCTCCCTGGCTATTCTCTCTGCAGCGCTTCCCCTATTCCCAGCAGTCAGACTTTGAATCCAGCCTTTCCTTGTCCGGCGAAGAAGAAGAAGAGGAGGAGGGCAGCCTCTGCCTCTCGAGCGGCAAGTGTTGTCTGCAGGCGCACCGTTCTGCTGAAGAATATCCCCAAGCGCATGGATCAGTGCGACGTGGAGGAGCTGCGCAAACACAAGGCTTTCCACGCGGCCAAGTACAAAGCTCCTGCAAACCGTGGCATTCCGCTCCTCCTTTGAGCCGGGAGTGCTACCGGCTCGTAGCCCGCAATCGTAGCGCATCGATGGATAGCAAGTGGTTCGGCGCTACTGGAATCTAAAATCGCCGCCTTCTCCTGCAGCAGCAGGGACTGCCTGCCCCAGGCACACTCAGGTGGAAACATCACGGGAACAAGGGGTTTGTCCATGCGCTTGTGCACTATAGTTCTGGGGATATTCTTCAGCAGATCGGTGCGCCTGCAGACAACACTTGCCGCTGGAGAGGCAGAGGCTGCCCTCCTCCTCTTCTTCTTTTTCGCCGGACGAGGAAAGGCTGGAGTCAAAGTCCGACTGCTGGGAATAGGGGAAGCGCTGCAGAGCGGACCTCTGCCTCCTTCACATACTGTCACTTGAATAGCCAGGGAGGAGAAGTTGAACACCGCTGCATGGATGGTCGCAATGGTTTGCAATTTAAAAGTTTAATTTGCCTTGATGTTTATTTTTTCGTTCTATACTAACGAATTTTGAAAAAAAAATTTTTAATGTTACTGGTCCTTTAAAGGGATACTGTCATGGGAAAATTTTTTTTTCCAAAATGCATCAGTTAATAGTGCTACTCCAGCAGAATTCTGCACTGAAATCCATTTCTCAAAAGAGCAAACAGATTTTTTTATATTCAATTTTGAAATCTGACATGGGGCTAGACATTTTGTCAATTTCCCAGCTGCCCCTGGCATGTGACTTGTGCCTGCACTTTAGGAGAGAAATGCTTTCTGGCAGACTGCTGTTTTTCCTTCTCAATGTAACTGAATGTGTCTCAGTGGGACATGGGTTTTTACTATTGAGTGCTGTTCTTAGATCTACCAGACAGCTGTTATCTTGTGTTAGGGAGCTGCTATCTGGTTACCTTCCCATTGTTCTTTTGTTTGGCTGCTGGGGGGAAAAGGGAGGGGGGTGATATCACTCCAACTTGCAGTACAGCAGTAAAGAGAGATTGAAGTTTATCAGAGCACAAGTCACATGACTGGGGGCAGCTGGGAAATTGACAATATGTCTAGCCCCATGTCAGATTTCAAAATTGAATATAACAAAACCTGTTTGCTCTTTTGAGAAATGGATTTCAGTGCAGAATTCTGCTGGAGCAGCACTATTAACTGATTCATTTTGAAAAAATTTTTTTCCCATGGGGGTATAGTTTTCCTTTTATAGCAAATATCTCATCCATCGGCCGTCAGCCAATTGGCCCTGGGGGTCAGTTTAGCTGATGAATTTATCAGCTAAAAACAAGAGGGTCCACAAACAGAAAGGGACACTTGCCACCTCCATGAAGTTTGTATCTCATAAGAAACAATTTATGCCTTTCCCATAAAAAACTATATTTCATTCATCATTAATTGTGCCTTCCTAGATGTGCAAGTTACCCATGTCATGTGCACCCCCATACCACCATGGATGTTGGTTTTTCAGCTGTACACTAATAATAAGCTTGATGGTCCTTCTTTTAGCCCAGAGAACACAGTGTCCGCAATTTCCAAAACTAGTTTAAAATTTTGATTGTTCAGACCACAAGACAGTTTTCCATTTTGTCTCAGTCCCTCATAAAATGAGCTCGGCCCAGAGGGGGTGGCGGTGTTTCTGGATCAGGTGTATATACAGTTTCTTCCTTGTAAGTAAGTTGCATTTGTAGATGCAGTGACAAACTGTGTTGACAGAGAATGGTTTTCAGAAATATTCCTGAGCCTGTGCAGTAACTTCCACTGCAGAATTAGGTCTATTTTTAATGGAGTCCTGTCTGAGAGCCCAAAGATCATAGCCATCGTGTACTGTAGATGATGAAATCCTCCAATTCTTTGCAATATTATGTTGATGAATGGTATTAAAGGGATACTGTCATTGGAAAAAAAAAATTTCAAAACACATCCATTAATAGCACTACTCCAGCAGAATTTTTCACTGAAATCCATTTCTCAAAAAAGCAAACAGATTTTTATATATTTAATCTGACATGGGGCTAGACATATTGTCAGTTTCCCAGTTGTCATGTGACTTGTGCTCTGATAAACTTCAGACACACTTTACTGCTGATTTGGAGCATAGGGGCAGAAAATAACTTTCACTTTCCATTCAGCACTTCCTAGATGTCACTGCTCTCCACACATCCCCCCGTTCTCTTCACAGTTTAATTGTGTAGTCAGGGCATGGGGATGGACATCAGGTCCCCCATTCTGGTGCACAAACAAGATTCTGAGAGGATGCAAGGCTTGTCTTAATAACAATGTCTACAAAATGGCTCCTGCCTGTTTGCTCTAATTATGAGTTCCCAGACTGAAGGAAAGAAGATTCAAATAACTTATATAGTGTAATTAAGTTCATTTTGTTTGACTAATGGAATAAAATAGGATTTTTTTGGGGTGACAGGTCCCCTTTAACATGCAGTGTTATCACAGAGTGGGGTACCACTCCCTTTTCCAGTCTTGTGTTGCCACGTCCCAAATTTTTGAAACATGTTGCTGCCATCAAATTCAAAATGAGAATATATTTTTCAGAAAACAATAACATTTCCTAGTTTAGTATATTTCACACAGTGACCCAACTTTTTTGGAAACAGGGTTGTAAAATATTACACCTTCTAGTGCATCTCCATTCTATTTTGCCGCACTGCGCATGTTGACATTTATTTAAATCCTAACCTGAAAGTGAAATTTGCCTATTTGTCCTAAATGCGTATGTAAAGCTCCCTGTTAGTATGTGGTCCTCTTCCATACTGTGCAGCCTCCCCTGTTTATTTCAAATGACTTTCACATGGAGCTGAAGTTAGGCTTTATTTTTCTTGGCTCGTCCCCATTGTAACAGCCTTAAAAGGACGAAGTGATGTTCAGCTGACTGGGCTCAAGCCCAGCACTTGATTTATATATTATTTAATTTCCTTCAGAAAATTGAAAACAGTGCTTTCAGGAATGGAAGTTGATATTTTTCATTTGCTGCAGAACTCTTTTAGGACTAATATAATCAGCGGTTGCGCATATCAGCTTGTTTATGGAGCGAACAGTAATGGAACATGGAGCTAAAGGGTGTTTTATCCATTGCGTGGATTTGCAAGTTCAGTAAACACAGTAACAGAGAAACACAGACAGAACAGAAGGTTGACTCGAACTGGAAGACAGGGTGGACTATTCATGGCTGAATTCAGAGGAAGCAAAGGACCAGGGATGGAGTGTTCAGTAAAAACCAGTGAATAAATGTAGGATGAAATGTTGGACAACACTTATATAGTTGAGAGGCACCACTGAAATTGGGGTCTATTTTTATTGGCGACTCAGGCAGGGCACCAGCTTTTAGGAGAATGGCACACAAGTCATTTACCTTGTATGTGTGTTTACTAACAGGCGTGGGATCAACCTGCTAGCAAATAGAGTAGACTTCGTCAAAATCTGCTTTGTATCTGCTGACATTCTGACCATGTGCCTGTCAGTAACAAACATACAAGGCTCTAAAAGGCAGCGGATTGGGTTTTTTCCATAGGCATAATTATATCAGCAGAGAAAAGGGCCTGCATATCATTTGTATTGCTATAATAATAGTCCTGCTATACAGTCCCAGAAACATAATAATTCGGTTCCACTACATTACTACTTCCCCCACTACCATTGCTCAACTTCACTGCATACAGGACATACCTAGACAAGCAAATGCTAGCATAATTATAGGTCCATTCGCACTGTATCATATGCAACAGGCACCAATCACATACTATTAAAAAACATGCATATTAGGAACAATACAGGAACAACAGGGACAAGGGAATTGCAGCCCAGCTTTTATTGAACTCCAGCTTCTAGCTTCCTACCAAGAGACCAATGCTATTCATAGTCTAATAGAACATCTACCGAACGTTCAGATTACCTCCGATATAGTCCTGCCGTTAGTGGCATATCGGGGAAAAGATCTGCTCGTTTGGCGATGTCTTATAGGATCTTATAGTGTATGGCCATCTTCAGAGTGGTCCTGATAGCTTTCACTGTCTCTTGTTCTGTTCTGCCTTCCATATGCTCCCTGTGTGTGCCCTGTTCTGCCTGTGTATGCCCTACTCTGCCTGTAGAACATAAGCCTGGTATTTGTTCTGGGAGTTTGTCAGCGTTTGAAAATAAATTATTGTTAGGGGCCCCTAAGGTGTTTAATCATGTGTTTATATATATCAGAGATGTATATGTATTTAAGGGTATGTCTTAATATGACTTTTTTCACATATGAGTGATAGTGATGTCCCTGCAGTGAGCACCGACCATTTGGTTTTTGGGTGTGCTACCACAATTAATGTGGATATGATCTTGTGGTTTAAAGTGGGTGTGGTTTAAAAAAACACTGGCTGGCATTATCGGCCCTCCACTATGTACGCCTGAAAAATTTCGGCCCTCGGGACCACAGAAGTTGGACAGCACTGGTTTAAGGCATTCATTACTAAAGGTCTTATCTCCTGTAGCAACCAATCAGATGGAAGCATTTACCTGTCACTGTTTAATAGAAAACATTGTTTGCTACAGGTTACTGCTCCTGAACTCTATATATGGGGCTAATGTACCCCCTGTTGTAAATTATAAGGATATTAGAAGTCACTAAAGCTTTCCATGGCCATATAAAGGTGACTTTAATACAGGTTTATTATAAAAATAAACTTGGCTTGTATATGCAAAAAAGTTTTCTGTCAGAGGCACAATAAATAACCATAAAAAAACAGGCACCTGAAATAAGATTTTAAATGGAAGTTTTGGACATGAAAGAACAATTACTACATAATGTGTTATACATTTATAATTACATAATGCAGAGCTGTGAACACCCCTGATTTTATCAGGACTTATCAGATTTTCAGCACTGTCCCCCAGTCTCTCATCACTCTGATGCATTCCCCTGATTTCTGATGTCTTCCACCAACTTTCGGCAAAAATCCTGTGTGCGTATGTGCAGAGCATTTCAGTGTGATCAGTGGAGTGTTGTGCGCATGCGTATTGCGTGGCATCGGCGGCTTCAGGAGAGGTCATGCGCATGACGTAACTTCCACTGACATCACGTCCGGCGGTATCACAAATCCAGAATTTTTTTGCTTTTTTCACCTTATTGCTGAAACAAAATGGGACAACTTTTTTCCATGTTGTGTCATAGAAACAAGTTGTACCCAAACAAGTTGTACCCACCTACTGCAACCATGTAACAGCCTTGATTGGTGGGGAAATAGTTGTAAACTAGGCTTTCTCAGAAGCATCAATTACAGAAACAGGACCTGTCACGTTGAAATTTTTTTCACCCCACCAAAAGTGCAGGCTAATATAGCCTGCACTCTAGTTGGGGGAACAATAGTTAGTCCCCACCAGGCCACCCACATGGGGAGCAAACTTCTGGTGCAGGTTGTAATGTTGCATAGAGCACATGCACATAATGAGCAAGTCCCAACCAGAGTGGGGCTCTATTATCTTGCACCTCTGTTGGGGGAAAAAAATTCAGATGTCCTTTAATAACCACCAGTCCATAATACCACCTGAATAATACCTAATACCGCCAATCACTGCTAAACCCAGGAAATTAAATTGGACTCTGGATTTCAGTTCTCCTAAAAAAAAAAAAAATTTAAATCAATATGTATGCTTTTTTGCAGCAATCCAATGGTAGCGCTCACATAAAGCGTATATCTAGCATCCTATTTCAGTTATAGACCTGTTATCCAGAATTCTAGGGGTCTGAGGTTTTTCAGTATAATTCCATAATTTCCATAATTTATATAAAATGAGAATTAGATACCTCAGTAATTTACTTTAATAACCAAGGGTCAAAACAGGGATATAACCTAGATAGATATGATAATTGATAGAAAAAGAAGTACCCCTTTTGACCTAAAATAGTGTAGTGTCCAATTTTAATCAGTCTAAAAGAACCTCTAATAGAGGAATTAACAATCTCCACTTATCACCAAACCGACCCTCAATCAAATGTGTAAAGTGCACGTGCTTAGGGTCCACAACCCAGAAAGAACGATACTCCTCAAATTAATTGCTTGGAATAAATTATTTATAACCATAAACACAATTAATTAAAACCTAAGCAATTGTAGTTCATAAATTCATAAATAAATAGACATAAATTACTAAAGTGCTATACGTGGATTTTTTAAGTTGATTACAGATCCCAAAATTGGAAGAAAAGAGAAAAAAATTGGAAAATAGGAGAATGGTGGAGTTGTCCCAAAAAGCTACTGCCTATTATATTCTAGATCCCTAGGACACCACAAAGATGGAGGCAGGCAGGGTAACCTTGGCTGTGGTCTTGATATTACACTAGCCCTACATTTAAAATTGGAGGAGCTAACTAAACCTAAAAAACCACAAACCAACGGCCCCGTGGAATGGAAATTAGATTGCAATAGAGAAGAGAAAGAGAACCGAGCAGGCAGCGTCTAATTGCCACCTGTTATTAGATCTATAGTAGAACCAAAGCGTTTTTCCAATAGGAATCGAAAGGTTTAGTGCCAAGATCGATTTAAAATCAAAGGGTACTTAAAAAGGCAACGTGTTTCGCTATATCAGCTTTATCAAGGCGTATAGGACAACTCCACCATTCTCCTATTTTCCAATTTTCTTCTCTTTTCTTGAACCAGAGCAAGTGGCCTTTTTTAACCATTTCAATAATTTCCTTAATTCTGGAATCCAGAATAATCATGTCCTATTACAATTTTTAACTTCTTTGAAAAAATTCACGTATAGCACTTTAGTAATTTATGTCTATTTATTTATGAATTTATGAACTACAATTGCTTGGGTTTTAATTAATTGTGTTTATGGTTATAGATAATTTATTCCAAGCAATTAATTTGAGGAGTATCATTCTTTCTGGGTTGTGGACCCTAAGCACGTACACTTTACACATTTGATTGAGGGTCGCTTTGGTGATAAGTGGAGATTGTTAATTCCTCTATTAGAGGTTCTTTTAGACTGATTAAAATGGACACTACACTATTTAGGTCAAACGGGGTACGTCTTTTTCTATCAATTATCTTTCCATAATTTAGTTCTCCATACCTTCAATCTACTATAAAATAATTTAAATATGAATTAAACCCAACAGGATAGTTTTGCCTCCAATAAGGATTAATTATATCTTAGTTTGGATCAAGTGCAAAGTACTGTTTTATTATTACAGAGAAAAGGAAATCATTTTATTTCAAATGTGAATTATTTGATTAAAATGGAGTTATGGGAGATGGCTTTCCCATAATTCAGAGCTTTCTGGATAACAGTTTTCTGGATAACAGATCCCATACCTGTATTAACATGCATTTTTAAAGTGGCAATTTATGCTGCAGCACTGTACAATAGAGGGTGTACATCAAACATACAAATGCTAATTGACACAGGAAGTACAGTGCGGGCCCTGCTCATTATTGAAATTGGTTAAAAGCGGATTAGTATTTATTTTAACTTCATAGCAAATTACGTTTCATTTGCATCCATTACCTGGTGTAGAGCTGGAACATTTTATAACTAATTGTACAGAGATTGTGGAACTGGTCTTGGTGTTTCCTTTTGGGCTGACTGCGTTCACTCCAGCAGCAAGGTTCACATATGTTGGGAAAGTTTGCCAAGACTGCTTGAGCATTGCAGCTAGGTCAGGAAATTAAAAATTAACTCTGCAGAGGAGATCTTACAGTATTTGGCACAGGGGTTTGAATAATATGTCCACCAGGGACTGCTTTTCTTCTATTCACCTTTTCAGGAAAAAACTGTTACTGTTACTCAAACTGGTTACTTACTAGATCATTCTCTTTATTTGTTTTAGGCTGTAGGTATGGCAGAAGTTTCTTTCACAAAGGCTGGAATCCAGCTGAAATGTTATTCACTTCTTGTTTTAAATATTTTATTTGATTTTCACATTAAACAAATAAAATCAATATGACAGCAAATATTATGCAGATGAAGAATATATGTTACATTCGACACAACGGCATGTTATTATCAAAAATGTTTACCATACAAGAAAAGTAACAAGAACTAACAAAAATTAACTAAACCAGTGGATGGAAATGTAATAAAAGAAAGAAAAAGCCCATTCATCATCTGGAATGCCGGATAGATCTTCTTACAAATGTTATTCACTTCTTAATAAACTAGGGTGGGATATTTGTTTTTGTAAGTTTTTATTTTGCATTTAAATTTTAACAACAGGACAAGAGGGAACAACCCCTCGGTTAAGAGAAGCATAGGAAAAGGGAGAAGGAGATAGAGTGTAAGGAGATGAGAAGAGGTGAGCTGGGGGGGGCGGGGGTTACCAAGCTGAGAACATTCCTAATGCGTCAGCCATGTTTTTCTTACTAATTCTTGGCGCACTATTGGTGCATTCGCATCCAGCCATGTTCCCCAGATGCCTTCAGATTAATCAGGGCATCCACGGGCCTGGTATATAAGTTTATGCTAGGGTAAAGAATGACTGAAGTTCTGTGAGTCTTTTTTTAATTTCTTGGGATAAACATTACTATATAGCATGCTATATGAATGCTGTGTTGTAAGGTTCACAAATCTGATACATACAAGGGGCACATTTACTAAGGGTCAAAGTGAATTATCGAATTAAAAAACTTTGAATTTCGAATTATTTTTTGGGTACTTCGACCATCGAATAGGCCAAATTCGGCTTTGATTCGAATTGAAAATACTTTGAATATTCGACCATTCGAAAATCGAAGTACTGTCTCTTTAAAAAACTTCGACCGACACTTCACCACCTTAAACCTGCTGAATTGCTATGTTAGCCTATGGGGATCTCCTAGAACTTATAGGCAAAATTTGCCTACGTTTTAAAACATATTTTTTTTGAAAATCGTTCGATTTTAATTTGCCCGTAAATGGCCAAAAAAATTCAAAAAGAAAAGTTTGACTATCGAATTTGGCCAATTCGATGATCGAATTTCGACGTTTTTTAACTTCGAAATTCGACCCTTGATAAATGTGCCCCTAGATGTGGTAATCTCTACCAAATAAATCCTAAATAAATAACGTTATTTTTGTAATGTGAACCAACAAAAAGCTGTACTGTGATGAGTAAATCTGAGATTGGTTTGTAAAATGCACTGCAGTCAATTAGGTCATTGGACTTTTTTCACCATGGTTTTTTCTGCACAATTGCAATGGAATCAATGGGCTTTTTTTCACAAGCCAAAAAAGCATTTGACTCAATGGGTGTTTTTTTTTTTTTTTGCACAAATACATTGGAGTCAATGTGTGTCTTTTCTCTATATTTTTTAGCTGACATGCTGTTAATATCATCACAGCTTGAAGCTCCATATGGTTTACTTAAACAATACTAGCATTATATCTCATATATTTACCTGCTCTAGCTTTTTATAGCCTACTCTTATTTCACCCACTACATGTTTAACTAACATAATTTCCATGCACTTTAAAATCCTAATAAATTATATATACTGACCTGCTGGTCGAAGATTGGATCATATGGTGGCCTCCAGAGACCAATTGTTTGAGGACGGGCATAGCTGGGTCAAGTTGTATTGCCTTGAGCCATACTATTTGGAAATGAAAGTATACTCACCCAGACCTATCATCATTGAAAAGTTGTATAGGTGTTCATAGGAAGGGCCTACATAAATATATTCATCACAAACTATAACCAAGAAGTGATATTGTCATCAAGCATGTGCCCCCCTATATATGGGGCGCTTGATTTTTGACCTTGTCTTCTTCTTCTGCATATTTTATGATTCTGGCAATACTATTTGGCTCTACTTGCCATCTTCTGCCACCAGGTCCGGATTTCTCCAAATAGTGCCCTGAGGCTGTGTGTTCCTAGCGCCCGCTAACTTCGAGCGCCCCTTCTTCTTGGCCATATTTTATGATTCTGGCAATACTATTTGCCCTTACTTGCCATCTGCTGCCCTGAGGGCCAGATTTCTCCAATTGGCACCCCATGGCCTCGTGGTAGCGCCCACCAACTTTTAGCATCCCCACGTGCATGCAAGAGCCGGAGCACTGGGGAGCTCTGCGCAGCTTTTATCAACCTGTGTATGGCCTCTCTTATGTAGGTTACCCAGATATGTAAATATACAAAACTACAGTCTGGTCATTTCCTTATGAGACCAGACTGTAAATTATATCCCTATAAACGGCACGTTCTGACGTCACAACGCGCCATTTATAACAGGGGCCCCAGACGGCCGAATTTGACGCAGCGCGTTCGACTTTGATGCTATGTGTCCGATTTTGACGCCGCACGGCCGAAACGGACGCCGACCAGAATTTAAAGCAAGTGACCGGAATTACGACTCTGACCCCCCCTCCCGACCCCCCCCCCACAAAATGTAGGTTATAATGCATAATGTAATCCCCTACTAGAAATTTATAAAGATATCAGAAGTCACCTCGGAGTGATGTGACATGCGGCCTCGTGCTTTTATATGGTCACATAACTCCTCCGTGGCTTATAATATCTTTATAAATGACAGTATATATAATAAGATATAAATAGGATGCAATTGTTTTTCCTTAGAATTAAATGAACATTTCCAAAAGAAGATTTCTGCTAGTAATTAATGATTCGAGGAATCTGAAATTGCTGCTGTTGGTTAATGGCTTCTAGGCCGAGCTCAAATTGCAGGAAAGCATTAGGCATCTCGAGCACTTTAAAGGCTCTCAGTAAAAAGAAACATTGCCCTAGCACTTTGTACTATCTAAGGTATAATCTACTGCATTATGTTTGGTACAGCTATGTTAATAGTTAGCCAGTGCACAGGGACATTTTTGCAGTCATTAATTGTTCTGCGTAGGTTTCATTCACTCACGTAATCCATTTATTATGCTGCTCTAGCTAAAGCGTATTGGGTGTTTATGCAAACTTTGCAGCTCCAGTTCCTGTCTGCCTTGTTTCTGTATAGGCTGACATTTGTTTGGGACCTTTTTACATGCAGATGTTGGTTCCTTTCACATTTCGATGGCGTATTCCCCTAAATGGCAATCTTCCCCCATCAGCTTTGCATCTAAAAATAGGCAGGATTTTCATGGCATGTGGCGTTGCAACAAGAGGCCTGAAAAACCTCAACTGATTTATGCTTCACCCTGTCATAGACATCACGGTTGCTTACACAGAGTAAAAGCATCTACTGCTCGTATGCTTACATGTAAGACATATGAAAGGAAATGGGGAAGGGATATTATATATATCCTGGAGCTTTGTGTGAAGCGTGTATTCCACCACAAATTGTTCAGTGGCATGTAATCCTGTTATAATGGAAAGCATCCTACTAGTTTGCTAAAAGATTTTCAATGATCAAAACAGGCCAAGACAAGTTAAAATCTACAGTAATAACAATGGAGCCATTTTTGTGTTACAAATCCATGCCTAGAGTGATGTTGGGGGTTATGGACTATTAATGTTAATGGGATTAGGAAATGTTAATCTGCTCAGTAATTTGGGATTGGAGGGATGGTTCTGTTGTATTAAATGGAAAACAGTATCCACTGCTTCCTTTTGAGATATTTTTTTGCAGAATTGACTCTTTTGCCCTTTTGTGGTAAAAAAAAAGGTTTCATTAACTGAATAAAAAAAAAAAAATAAGATGTATTTGTGGGAAGAAACATTTATTTAGCAAGTGAATGCAGCTTTCCAACTGCTGAAACCCCTTAGGGTGGTGGCAGATGGGGTTATTAGTTACCCAGAGACAAATCTTATTTACTGCAGGTGACTAATCTCCCCAAATGCCTTCCCGCTATTAAGAATACGAATCGCCGGCGGGATGGCATATGAATCGCTTCGGAATTTCTGAAGTCATCTGAAGTTGCCTCACAAGGAGACTTCAGGTGACTGTGAAAACCGGAAGCAATTCGTATGCCATCCCATCGGCAGAATATCAATCGCCGGCGCCATCCCGCAGGAAGAATATGAATCGCCGGCGGGATGGCATTTCGGGGAGATTAGTCGCATGCAGTAGAGAAGATTTGTCGCTGGTCGATTAATCTCCCCATGTGCCACCACCCTAAGAACCATAATACCCAGGCTTAGTGGATATAAAGTTGTAGTTCAGTATGCTGAGAATAAGTCTGCACCAGCTAAAGAATTGCATATGAACTATAATCACTAAAGTTGTGAGTGGCAGAAAGAGGTGCCAAAACAATACTCTTGTCTAGACAACAGAAACTGTCCCAGAAACTAACAGCTGTCACGGGGAAATGGCTCCACATGTATTTACTAGTAAAAAAGAAAACATTAAATTAAACATAAATTAAATGACTTTAAAGCCCAGTCGTTATTGTTATGTAGGTTTCAGGAGAGAGGAACTGGCCCCAGTCTTAGAATCCTCATCCGCCTCTGTATTTGTAATACATTATACAGACATTCTTCCTGTATGCAGATGATGGCCAACTAATATCACACAAAGAGGTTTCAAAGAAAGGAAAACACTGCTTAAACTGGGCACATGCAAGAAGAAAACCAATGTAATGGTATTCTATAAAAACCAGAATGATATATATTATGACACTTATATGGGACTGGACACCAGCCAATCAGGGAGCTAAAACTAACTGCAACGGTTCTAAACCTTCTGTGCTATTAGGAAGCAATTATACCTCATCCAACCGCTGGTTATGTCTGATATCACCCCAATCAGCCATCTCATATCTCTCAGAATAGGATTCCAGCCCAACAGAGATCTGGAATTCTGTAAATACTGTTACTGCAACATACTGAGCACATAGTACATTGTAATACCTGTGCATTTTATTTAGCAGTGGCCTAATGAATATATTAGTATTATTAGTATATGTTTAATTTTAACTCTGTTTGAGGATTTTGTTTTTGCCAATAAAGAAACTATTGTTGTTAGGCTAAAATGTGTACAAATAGACCAGGGCTTATGTGCTATGGCAGGCTGAACCTCATCTTAAGATAAGTAATAAACAATTCAATATTTTTTATACTTTTAATTTTAAAACAAATATTACTGGTGGCTGGCAAGTGTGTTGGGGGGTTAATATATTCTATTTATTGTATTAATATTATGTGTAGGGCTTTAAGTTATAGTCAGACTATAAGTTGTGTACTGTGTCAAAATGTACTATATCTGCTCCCTAAGCCCTGGTATCCCTAAGCCTTGTGTTAAATCCTATAAGTGCCTAGCGGATGTGATGTAGTGGGTGGAGGTATGGCCTGATGTAATTGGGGGAGTGACCAGAACAGAGGGAACCTTCATGGCAAAAAGCACTTGTAGGAAAGGAACACAGACACCCCTAAGTTTGCTCATAACCAGTAGTAGTAAGGGAGGACCAAAACTATGTATAAATATGCATTTTCCTGTACTAGGCACAGTTAAAGCTAAGAAAATATTTGAGCTTAGTGTGTCTTTAACTTACTCCATTCATATCACCATAAAGCAACGCTAAGCTACATCCCCATGCCCTGCATCATTCTGTCAGCTTTCCTTTTTAAGAAAAAAAGGCCTTGAAAACCATTTGTCAAAACACCAAATAAAGGAAGCAATAAGCAAATAAAAGGCCAAATACGTTAAAAGGTACAAAGAAACTACTAGACAGCACCTTATATCGTTTAAAACTTAAAAGAGAATAAAGATTAAATCAAGGCAGGACTTTAGCTGATAGGTGTGCCCACAGTAAATTGGGACAGGAAGGCTGCGAGAGAGTAAAAATAGTGTTGGGGAAGAAGAACTAAACCCTAAAAATGAATGTCGCTAAAGTTTCAGCTTGTCAATAGCAGCAATGATCCAGGACTTCAGACTTGTCACAGGGGGTCACCATCTTGGAAAGTGTCTGCGACACTCACATGCTCAGTGGGCTCTGAGCAGCTGTTGAGAAGCTAAGCTTAGGGGTCATTGCAAAATGTCAAGCAGAAAAAGAGGTTGGTCTGTAATATAAGCTGATGCTAAAGGGCTGATTATTAAATTCTGATGGTAATTGCACTGGTTTATGTGCTGCCATGTAGTAATTATCTGTTTCAATTACTAACCAGCCTTTATATTTCTATGTGTACTTTATATTGTGAGTGGGTCCCTAAGCTCCGTAAGTGACAGCAGCACAGAGCATATGCAGTGAATCAGCAGAAAAGAAGATGGGGAGCTTTGGAGAGACAGATGATCTTCCCTGCTAAAGGGCTGTGGTTGCCTTGGGCTGGTACAGAAGCCCAAACATAATGTACAACATTTTTAGCTACTTCTTTAGTTAAACTTTAGTCCTCCTTTAAGCAGCTTTATTACGCTTTCGGTGACTGAAATTGTTACCTTCCAAAAACAATACTTATCCATCCCACTTATAATTGCACCATTACCTGAACATAAACTGGCAATGCATTTGCCAATTAAACTTAGTTGAATATACAGTGTATTTAAATTCGGCATCCATACCAGAAAATTGTAAGCCATGCTCTGCTAGAAGCCAGCCTTGGAGGATTTTGGGAGCCCTGTTAAAGACAGTTCTATGAATACATAAAATAACAACTAACACCAAGAGAGACACAAATTACATAGCCTTGCTTTAGGGCACTAACCCAATGGGGAAGTAATTGGAGAGGGGTGTTTGAAAGGCCAACCTGAAGGCCACTTTATGGAGAATTGCTATTTGTTCTTCCACATACAAATGAAAGCCCATCTTGAAGGTCAGTTCTCCCGGGTGAGATTTGTAGTTAATACTTATGTGCTGTAAATATTTTTAGAATTAT
Source organism: Xenopus laevis (assembly GCF_017654675.1). Taxonomy (NCBI): domain Eukaryota; kingdom Metazoa; phylum Chordata; class Amphibia; order Anura; family Pipidae; genus Xenopus; species Xenopus laevis. Next base: position 54,403,784 of record NC_054372.1, on the reverse strand, counting down.
GGCTGAATTACTGGTACACTAATATTTCCCAATATCTGTAACCATGTTATGAGCTAAGAGGTCCCCCTGCTCCATGATAGGCTTTAATCAAAAGAAGTTGGCAACCACTATTTCAGGGAAATTTGAAGGGTGGGGCATACCCTTTTCCAATACCCAAACAGAATACTTAAAGGGATACTGTCATGGGAAAAAAAATTTTTTTCAAAATAAATCCATTTCTCAAAAGAGCAAACAGATTTTTTTATATTCAATTGGGACATGGGTTTTTACTATTGAGTGATGTTCTTAGATCTACTAGGCAGCTGTTATCTTGTGTTAGGGAGCTGTTATCTGGTTACTTTCCCATTGTTCTTTTGTTTGGCTGCTGGGGGAAAAAAGGGAGGGGGTGATATCACTCCAACTTGCAGTACAGCAGTAAAGAGTGATTGAAGTTTATCAGAGCACAAGTCACATGACTTGGGGCAGCTGGGAAATTGACAATATGTCTAGCCCCATGTCAGATTTCAAAATTGAATATAAAAAAACCTGTTTGCTCTTTTGAGAAATATATTTCAGTGCAGAATTCTGCTGGAGCAGCACTATTAACTGATTCATTTTGAAAAAAAATGTTTTTCCCATGACAGTATCCCTTTAATAGCAAAAACTAAACCCCATTATAGCCTTATAGAAAAGTATCACATTTTCAATACATTCCAGCCATAATCTCCTGCTATAGAGCATGTTTTTACAATGATGCCTGTCAGTACCATTCATCATAGTACACCGTTTCAGCAGAATAAATGAATATCTTTATCAAGAGCAATGTTCAGTTATTTGCTAGTAGATAGATATATATCTTCTCTGAAGACAGTCTGCTAATACACTACATGTTTACATACTTTAATGACAGGAGAGGAATTCTGATAATTAGGTGAGTGATATTATAAAGGAAAAAGGTCTGGGACCTAAAGCAGCCTTATGAATATTAGGCCTCATTAAACAGCAAGTTAGTTTGCAAAGTGCAAATTTTGGTGCACCATATTTTTTGTACTTTGCACCCTGCCCCTTACTTAGAGGTTAGAGGCACAAGTCTTTCACTCAAGAATGGAGCATAAAGGACTATTCCTCTGCCATGAATATAGCTGTGCTGTGTATTGACGAGGGTGAAGGGGCAGTAAAAGACAAAAGGGTACAACTGGGGTACGGTGCAATGGAGTCTTGGGCTGCCTTGCAACAGTGCACAGTGCAAAGCCTTTCCCATGGATAACAAAGCATCCCATCTGCCTGTGCTCCTAGTTTTTGTACACTCATAGTTATATTGTTTTTACAACATAAGCTATGTTCCCTCTAAGAGAATTGATATTATCCTTATTCAGAGTGCTCAGCAGTCAGCACAATATATTTAGCTAATTATATCCCTAGAATGGCTAATGTGATGCTAACCTTGCGCTTTAATTGGCCAATAGACTTTAGATACAGACCCCCAAGTCACACGGATGCAATATGTCTTTGGTTTGCATACCATTCAGAGTAACACATAAGAAGTGTTATAATTTGTACATTTTTGAAAAATGGTTTATGTTATATGAGGAAACAAACCTTCCCAGGCAAGTTGGAACCGGTGGGAGAAATCTCTGGACTAAATCCTCCCCACCTGTTGAATGTGAACTTAAAACATAGCTCTTTGGAGGATTCCACACATTAACTCATTCTTTTCATCCAACTGCTGTCACCTTGACCTTCTGTTATACTAAATTATTCCTTTGCAGGCATTCTCAGCCCAGGCAGCTGCAGAACTACAACTCTCGGAGGTGGGAAGTTACAAAGGACAGCTGCTGATGCATGGTAGGGTTGCCATCTGGCTGGTAAAAATGGAATATTAACTGACAAATGCATTAGCCTTATTAAATTGGTTCTGTGAACATTCATATTATCTTTATTGGATATTATTGTCAGCTGTGGTTACAGCTGTGACCCAAAACAGCACAAGCCCTTGCACAAATAATTTTCTTTTGGATCCAGTTGAGCACAGCAACGTGCATGATGATGTTGGCTCTAAAAAGTAGCAGCCATGTTTGTATGAACACAACACATTCTAAGGCAGGGTGGTTTTATTGCAGTTAACACAGCTGTTTTATGTTCAGTTCTTTTTGGCCTTTGCTTTTGGTACTAGAAAGTCATCTCGTTTATCGGTGGATTTGAGCAAGAGGTATGTATCAGATGAAAGCTGCCTAACTACTGAAGTGGTCCATTAAAGAGGTGGTTATAGAATGGCCAAATACCAGCAACTTTTCAATTGCCCCTCATTTTTTTTTTTTTGTAGTTTTTGAATTATTTGTCTTCTTCTGACCCCTTCCAGCTTTCAAATGGGGGTCACTGACCACATCTAAAAAAAACAAATGCTCTGTAAGTCTACAAATGTATTGGTATTTCTACTTTATTACACATTTTTCTATTCAGGCTCTCCTCTATTCATATTCCAGACTTTTATTCCAATCAATGCATGTTTGCTAGGGTAATTTGGACCCTAGCAACCAGATTGCTGAAAACACAAACTGGAGAGCTTCTGAATAAATTTAAAAAAAAAACAAAAAAAACCACAAATAATATAAAATTAAATCCAGTTACAAATTGTCTCAGAATATCACTCTCTACTTCGACTAAAGTTAATTTAAAGGTGAACAACTCCTTTAAATTCTGGAGATTGTAACTGGTGAATAGTTGAGGGAGCACAGACTTTAGTTTATTCATTTAGTCTGTCACTTAGTCTGTTTCTACTGTGGGTATCATTCTGGAGTTATGAAAAAGGACTGAAACAGCATGAAAGCCTGATATAGACTGTAGCACCGAGATACTGGCTTTCTCCTCTAGGGAATGAGAGAATGGAAGTTTCACATATCTTGTCAGAAGAGTCATAAACCATCAGATAAAAGGAGTGAGAATGGAAAAGAAAACCCTTCACCTTCATGGTATAGAATTTCTCATGCACCGTCAGAAATTTAGTTAGTTCATTGCCCCTGTAAAAAGTAGCCGCATGGTATTAAGTGTAATATTGTTGCATGACAAAGCCAACGAAAGGCTCGCCATGTTTTTGTGAAAGCCTCCTAAATGTGCTGCTAAATCCTCTAAAATGTGACTTAACTACTTTGGCTTCCATGGGCGCAGCAATGAGCAGGGCTAAACAGGGAAAATATGCCGAATGGGCACACAAATAAGTCTTTGGTTCACAGAGATGGCGCACCGTGAATATCAATCACTGTATTCTCTGCTTTACTGAAAAACGACAATATCTCTTTTCATTCTACAAGCTCCTTTCCCCAGAGCAATGTCTCTTTCTGTCTTTAGATTAGAATGACACCAGCCCCAGTCTGCTTCCGCTGTCTGAAGGACAGAGAGCTGAAAAAAACACATTCAGGCCATTGAAAAAAACCTCTAACCCACTTTTCGTTTTTTCCTCCATAATTTTGTATTCCAAACGGCATAGGGAAGTCAATAGGATGGAAAAAAAGCAAAACTGCAGCAAATGGCATGCTAATTATAAGGGAAATCAATAGGATGGGGGAAAAAAGCAAAACTTTAGCCAATTTTATTTAAAACAAGAAAAGTCTGAAAATAATAACTGTTTTATCTGTGTGAGCCCCAAGCTGGAGTTGGGAAGTACAGTGATTAAAGGTTCACATTTAAAGGAGAAGGAAAGGTTAAAACCAAATAAGCTTTATCAGAAAGGTCTATATAAATACACCAGTAAAGCTTTAAAGTAATGCTGCTCTGAGTCCTATGTCAAAAGAAACACAGCATTTCTTTCCTTCTATTGTGTACATATTGTGTACATAAGACTTCCTTCTTTCATCTTAAACCTCCAGGGCATGGGCTTGAGCATGCTCAGTTTGTTCCTCTCTCCCTTCTCCCTCCTCTCCTCCCTGCTGTAATCTGAGCCCAGAGCTATGAGTGAGCAGGGAGAGACTCAGGCAAGAAGTGATGTTACGCCAAGCTAATATGGCTGCTGCTATCCTAAACAACCAGATAGAGCTTCTAAAGCTCTGGTATGGTAAAGCATTCTACAGAATACATATAGCGTTCTATCTTGCAGTATTGTGGCTAATCTATTGGCAATAATCTGCCTCAGCAGCTTTCCTTCCACTTTCTTCCTTGCAGCCTTTCTATTCTGACTCCTCATATGGAGTGTTTAACATGCATACAGTAGAAGTAGAGTACTCTTGGAATTCTACAATCAATTCTACCATAAAACATGAACTTGCTTTAGGTTCAACATAAAACAACTGACCTTGAATCTTGGCCGAATCCCGAACCGAATCCTGGATACGGTGGATCCCTATTCACTTTTAAAGGGGACCCGTCACCCAACAAATTATTCATAATCCTATTTTATCACATTAGTCAAGCAAAATTAACTTTAATTAAACTTTATAAATTATTTGAATCCTGTTTCCTTCAGTCTGGGAATTCATAATTATAGCAAGCAGGCAGGAGCCATTTTGTGGACAGTGTTATTAAGACAAGCCTTGCATCATCTCAGAATCTTGTTTGTGCACCAGAATGGGGGACCTGATGTCCATTCCCATGCACTGGCTACACAATTAAACTGTGAAGAGAATGGGGGAATGCGGGGAGAGCAGTGACATCTAGGAAGTGCTGAATGGAAAGTGAAAGTAATTGTCTGCCCCGCCTTTATGCCTAGAGCATAGAGGCTGGGCAGACAATATTTGATTGACAGCTGAGATGTTTAAATGAGCTTACAACAGCTATGAATGCATTAATAAAAAATAGAATTTGGATTTCATGTTTAATTTGTAAAGGACTTTTATTATACAGCTTTTTGTATCTGGGTGACAGGTCCCCTATAAGGTAATTTTTAGTATGTATAGAATATCATGTTCTTTTATTTTCCATTGTCTTCTGCTTCTTTCCAACTTGCAGTTTAGAACAAATCACTACATCATTCTAAGAGTTAATTTAAAGGTAAATTACATCTTTAACGTAATTTCAGAAAATGGACAGGCTTATATACATTTAAATATAATATACAATTACTCTGCAAACAAATGATGTAGTACAAGGTGCATGGCACAGAACTGCAGATGCAGAGCAGATAAAGTGTACTGTTTTAATCACCCCTTCTAGATGCAGTGCTGCACGGTGGAGACAAAGAAAGATTGCGTTCAGTTTTGGAAGTGTCTGTGGGCTTGCATACCTCCCAACATTTTAGAAATAGAAAGAGGGACAAAAAGATTGGCTGCATGGAGCACGGCAAAACATTTTTGACCATGCCGATTTTCTGGCCACACCCCCTAATTCCCATGTTCATTTTACAAAAGTTGGCAGGTTATGAAAGTTTGAACACATTTCTGTGGTTTTTATGTGTTATTACAGTTTTGCTAATGAAGGTGAATTGCCCTTTAAGCTGCAAGTCAAAGTTTCCCCAAGATACCTGTTTATCTTAAATTGTTTATAATGTTTCTTTGCTTATCTTAAATTGTTGCAAAAGTATCCAAGTGCACCTGCCACATATTCTGGGCTCTCTGCCAAAAGCCAATTAAGTTAGAAACGTTGTATCTTTTTCTGGCTGTTCAGTGCAGGAGATCAAAGAGAATGTCACAATCTGGTACTGTGGTTGAGCTGTCAAAATCGGGACTGTCCCCCGAAAAACAGGACAGGTGGGAGGTATTGGCTTAGGGCTTTAATGGGAATGGATGGGGGAGAAGCAAAATGCAAGAAGCTTGTATCCCATAGAACGGGCTATATGTAAACTATTGTGTTGTGTTCACAGTTCAGCCTTTCAGTGTTTTGCATATGATATTTAAGCTGGCCATAGAAGCAAAGATCCGAGCGTACGAATCAACGTACGATCGGACTTTCCCATCTCCCGACCCTCCACTAACCATTCAGATCAAAGTCTTTACCATTCCGATCAAATAAGAACAGATCACCCAATGTTCTGCCTCTGACAGCAATCGTACGATACTTATGTCTGACAACACTAGTGACTGTCTCCCTCTGAAAACCGTACGATTGGCAATACACGCAGAGATATTATCGGCAGCCGACAGAAATTTTCTAACCTGTCCGATCGACCAAACGACCGATCTCCGACGGACGAAAAATGTCGGGACTCTCCACACATGGTCCGAAAATCGTACTAATCCACGATTCATACGATCGGATCTTTGCGTCTATGGCCAGCTTAAGGCTCCAGAAACAGGGGGCACATTAGCAGCAACTTTTTGTATGTTTATTCAGCAGTGAACATCTAACTTAACTCCAGACATCAGGATGTGATCCTGCTGTATGAGAGAGATAACAGAACAGGCACTGGAGAGAAACTACTGCAGGTGCAAAACAGCGCCCTCTATATTACTCCAGTGGTAAAGTCACAGACAAATACACTACACATTGTTTTCATGAAAAATATACAGTAATTGTTTATGCTATTGTATTAGATCCTATTTTAAAGGAACAGTAACATCAATTGTTTTAAAGTAATAAAATATAATGTAGTGTTGCCCTGCACTGATAAAGCTGCTGTATTTGCTTCAGAAACACTATTATTGTTTATATAAATAAGCTGCTTTGTAGCAATGGGGGCAGCCATTCAAAGGAGAAAAGGCTCATGTTAAACAGCAGATAAGCTCTGTATAACATAATGGTGTTATCTGTTATCCATTAGTTAACCTGTGCCATATAGCCTTTTTTTCAATTTCCGCCATTGCTACACAGCAGCTTGTTTATATGAACTATAGTAGTGTTTCTGAAGCAAACACAGCAGTTTTATCAGTGCAGGGCAACAGTTTTTCATTACTTTAATTTGTTGGTGTTACTGTTCCTTTAAATACTAATGTCCATCCCTATGGCTCAAAGGAGGCACAGTGTTTGTACACACAGCAGGGCATGTACATACATGCTAAGTTACATCAGCCAATGAATGGACATGGCTTTGCCTTTTACTCCCACACTGCTTCCTGCTTTATTTCCTGTCAGGTGATCAGTGAGCAAAACACACACCATTACAAAATGGCAGATGCAAAAGGGCAAAATTGACTGATCTGTATATACCATTGCAATATTCTTTAGCATAAAATAGGCTGACGGTAGGGTTGCCACCCGGCCGGTATTTTACCGGCCTAGCCGGTAAAATACCTGCCAAGGCCGGGGCCGGTATTACAAATTTACCGACAATGCAGCTGCCGGTGAATTTGTAATACGATTAAAAAGAGCCCTCTGCCTGCCACCAATCCCCTGGAACTTAGCTTTTCTTGTGCTTCTTTTATCGTCCGTGGCGCGGCCCCGTCCCTTTTGACGTCACGGCCCGCCCCTTTGTGTCCCCACCCCCCACCAGCCGGTAAAGAATTTTAAAAAAGGTGGCAACCCTAGCTGCCTGTTCAATTTTATTCAGAACACATAGTCATATATGTGTTGTTTTTAAAAGAGGTGATACTGGGAGCATTAAAGGGGTTTTTCACCGATAAATGAACTTTTACAATGTTTTGAAGAGTAATATAATATTCTGAGACGTTATTTAGCTTTTTATTCAGCAGCTCTCCAGTTAGCAATTTCAGCTATCTGCTTACTAGGGTGCAAATTACCATAGCAACCATGCATTGATTTGAATAAGTGACTGGAATATAATTGGGGGGGGGGTCTTAGTAGAAAAATGAATAGTAAAAAGTAGCAATAACAAAACATTTGTAGCCTTACATAGCATTTGTTTTGTAAGATGGGCTCAGTTAACTAAAAGGTAAACTACCCCTATAACACACAATATATACAATAGACAATTGTGGAGCTAACATATACTTATAAATACTAAGTAATGTCAACTGTGTAGCTCTTTAGAGGAGCATCCACAAGTATTAGCAGTGGGCATTAGTGGCAGCACAACATCTTATGCAGTTTTTGCCCAGAAATTAATAAAAAAAAATAAGACAGAATTAAAAAAGATATCACTGTAATAAAGTTTCATATTATGGGTTGGGCAACATACCGGGGTGCTGAAAATTCTGCTTTTAAGAAGCAGTTGTACAGTCCAGGTTGCAGGTCCCACGTAAACAGTTTATTTAGGACTTTCATACAGGAAGTAGTGTGGGAAACCTGAATCATTAAGCGTTCAAGCAGTGCAGCTGCGCCAGCATTAGTACACAGAGCCTTTGGTGAGGGAACTATACAAGCTATAATTGTATACATGCATTTTGTGCCTTAATTGCTGGATGAGGTATGCAATGTATATTTATATCAATGTATCTCAAATGCTTCATTGGCTAAATAAAGAGTGAAATAGCCCAAGCAGTTGCTATTGTTGCTAGAGAATAAAACAACTTTAGATAGCTGTGTAAATACTCCTATTTTAATTTGGCACCACATCTGCTCGCATGGTAGAGCATTATCCTAGCATGAATAAATAGCAGTTCTTTTCTCTTACCACAACATTAACCCGTTTTTATTAGGGATTCACCGAATCCAGGATTCGGGTAGGGATTCGGCCTTTTTCAGCAGGATTCGGATTGGCCGAATCCTTGTTCCTGCACCTTGCACCTGCATCTATCTATCTATGTATGTATCTATCTATCTATCTATCATCTATCTATCTATCTATCTATCTATCTATCTATCTATCTCTATCTATCTATCTATCTATCTATCTATCTATCTAGCTATCTATCTATCTATCTATCTATCTATCTATCTATCTATCTATCTATCTATCTATCTATCTATCTATTATCTATCTATCTCTCTATCTATCTATATCTCTCTATCTCTCTCTCTCTCTCTCTCTCTCTCTCTCTCTCTCTCTCTCTCTCTCTCTATCTTCTATCTATCATCTATCTATCTATCTAACTATCTATCTATTTATCTATCTATCTATCATCTATGTATCTCTCTCTCACTATCTATATTTATATATAGTAGGGATGCACCGAATCCAGGATTCGGTTCGGGATTCGGCGAGGATTCTGCATTTTTGAGCAGTATTCAGATTCTGCCGAATCCTTCTACCTGGCCTAACCGAATCCGAATCCTAATTTGCATATGCAAATTAGGGTGGGAGGGAAATCGCGTGACTTTTTGTTTCCCCTTCCCTCCCCTAATTTGCATATGCAAATTCGGATTTGGTTCGTTATTCGCCTGTATCTTTCACGAAGGTTCGGCCAAATCCAAAATAGTGGATTTGGTGCATCCCTAATATATATATAAAATGCAGCAACAACAGCACTCCAAGGGATTTCAACCAAATAAAGGTTTTCCCTGATGAAAGTTCCAATTAGGAACTGAAACGTTGGATATTAATAAACCTTTTTATTTCACTACTATTATCTGGTTGAAATCCCTTGTAGTGCTGTCGCTGCTGCATTTTTTATTTTACCCTGTTCTGACTAGCACCCAGGCTATATTTTTAACTGATGCATTTTGAAAAAAACATGTTTTCCTCTGACAGTATCCCTTTAAGGCACAACAGAGCAGCACTTAATGATGCAGAACATGAAGGGAACTCTGGAACTGTCTGTGTCACAGTGTCAGTAGGCAGTCAGTAGCCTCCACTTTCAAACGGAAGGTAGGAATGACTGAGCAGCAATGTTCCCTCTTATTTCCCTTCTTTTTCTTTTGTTCGCATAATTTAAACTTGTGTGCAGGCCCGGACTGGCAATCTGTGGGTTCTGGCAAATGCCAGAGGGGCTGCCATAAGGTCCCATAGAAAGTCAGTATTTAGTGGGCTGGTGGGGTCTGTTTGGGCCTCTTTGTGGGCTGATTGGGCCTCTGTGTACCTGAAATGCCAGGGCCTTTTTTAATTCTCAGTCCGGGCCTGCTTGTGTGTACAGTTTTTAAAAACTGTGTGCTCCGAATTAATTATTAATCCAAAGTTTAGTATTTTTTCTTTGGGAAAAGTATAATAAAATTCGCAAAGAGCAAAACTTTGTGAATAAAAATTTGCCTGTTGCAATGTAAAATTCTTCCGTAGGCTTTTATTGCATTGCGAATCTTAATTGCGCATTGCGAACCTTTAACACCTGCTCGGCTGTATCGTTAAATATTTTGTCTCAAAAAAATTGATTTGCGATTGCAATAAATGGTTTGTGATGGTTGTGTGCACCACAATTTGTTGTACAAGGGCACACCTTGGAGGGAACATTGCTAAGCAGTGCCATTTTGATCCAGGTATCTTTAATGAAAGTGGTTTGGGGCACAACGCACTGCAGGGAAAAGCACAAGTTGCCCACTGTGCTTGTGTATATAAATGGGCCCTTATGACATTACCTCTTACACAAGTTATCGCAAGACCAATAATGAGCATTGCACTTAAATTAAGTGGTAAAACATTTGTAGTGTTAATGGGTGATGAGTGATAGACAATTGTAATGAACTTGCATGAAGCAAAGCTAAAGTAGGGTGAAACTAGTGTTTATTATAAATAAAACACTTTTTTTCAAGTTTATGCAAAGATTTCTATAACTTTTGCTCTCTTTTGAGGTTTGTTCTGCTTTAGCTCTGACTCTCATTCTGCTTTTCTCTCTTTGGTAACTAGAGTTACTTATCAGTTTCATTGGTGCAGTTGATGACAGTTTTCTAAATACCTAAAGTAACTGCACCTGAACACAATCAGAGTAATAATAACCTTATTTAATCCTGGAACCTCCTGTTTCCTGTGCTTGATCCAGTGTTTACTTTACGTCTAATTACTAGTGCACAGGCCCAAGCAGGATGCAAAACATTGGAACTGCCATTGTACAAATATTTACTTAAAAAATCAACAAATTAATTTACAGCTCTACACAAATAAGAGGTGAAGTATGCAATAAAGGAAGGCATGGGCTTTGCATAATTCTGATGGGGGGGGAGGAACTATAGGAGGTCCAGTGGGACTGATAAGTGACTGCAATATATGTTCATGGAATATGTCTTCTTCCCAAAATTTGGGGCCCCAATGATCTTGCTGTAAGACCCAATTACTAATCAGCAGTTAATATAAATATAATAATAATTAATGAATGTGCTTATAAGTCAGTCAGTTTATTGGGGGTGGGTTCAGTGGAATGTACCTTAAGTTTTTTTTAATTCATCGTTAGTCATTGGTCTTTGCTCCTGCTGCTCCTGTTAAGCTTCTCTGCAATGACAATTCTTGATATGTAACGTAGTGAAGTTTTCTGTAAATTACATTAAAGGGATTCTGTCATGATTTTTATGATGTATTTTTTATTTCTAAATTACACTGCAAATAATTCATTCCATAATATAAAATTGAATTCCTGAACCAGCAAGTGTATTTTATTTTAGTTATAATATTGGTGTGTAGGCAGCCATCTCAGGTCATTTTGCCTGGTCATGTGCTTTCAGAAAGAGCCATCACTTTAGGATGGAACTGCTTTCTGGCAGGCTGTTGTTTCTCCAACTCAATGTAACTGAATGTGCTGCAATGGGACCTGGATTTTAGTATTGAGTACTGTTCTTATATCTACCAGGCAGCTGTTATCTTGTGTTAGAGAGCTGCTATCTGGTTATCTTCCCATTGTTCTGTTGTTAGGCTGCTGGGGGGGGGGAATGGAGGGGTTGATATCACTCCAACTTGCAGTACAGCAGTTAAGAGTGACTGAAGTTTATCAGAGCACAAGTCACATGACTGGGGGCAGCCGGGAAAGTGACAATATGTCTAGCCCCATGTCAGATTTCAAAACTAAATATAAAAAAATCTGTTTGCTCTTTTGAGAAACGGTTTTCAGTGCAGAATTCTGCTAGAGCAGCACTTTTACCGATGCGTTTTGAGAAAAACATTTTTTCCCATGACAGTATACCTTTAACCTCCTAACTGCAGCATCTTTAGAATGACCAAGATTTGGTAGCCTCTAGTATTATTGTATGATGCAGATTCACAAGCCCTGACACAACAGTACCCCCCCTCAGTGGTGACAGCCCTGTCCCCATCAGTTCCAAGGTTCAATGTTTTTTGACACTGAAGGCAGCTGAAGCAATGAAAAAGCTGCTGATGCATGTTGAGAGGACTCTCTCAATCTCTATATACTATAGTGTTTAAGGGTATTCTCTAGCAAGAGGAAATGATGCAGATGTTTTCCAGCTCCACTGCAAGCATAACTGAGTTTTTCCCTACATAAAGTAGCTCAGGTTAATTACGTGCAGTAGCTTGGCTCAAATATGAGGAAATGATGCAGGTGTTTTTCCAAGTCATGTAAAAGAAAGGCTGGTATCCTTGAGTGGGATGGAACAGAACTCAAATAACATAACTGGATATGTTGTAATCATACTGCATATATTTTCATGTCTTTTTTCAGAATTAGTATTGAGTAGTTTATCTGATGAAAATAACCCTTTCTTAGGGTGACTGATTGCTAACAAACTTTTTTCAGTTCAGGTACAATAGATAAAACGTATGCGCTTAAGCCTCCATATATACAGTACATTCTAGTTTACAAAAGATAAGACTGATAGTGGCCCCACCCCAGATCCCGCCCACTCCACACCACAGTTAAAAGACCACACAGACATCAGCGCTAAAAAAGGTACCCCCCCACACACACACAAGTTATAAAAAGCTATTGATGGTCAGGGCCCCCTTATAAGTTAAAAAAAACTGTGGCATCAGGGCCCCCATAAAAGTTTTTTTTTTAAAAAAATTGGTGGTCAGGGCCCCTCTACAAGTTAAAAAAAATAATTGGTGACCAGGGCCCCCTTTAAGTTAAAAAAATATATATCGGCACTAGGGCCCCCCATAAAAGTTTTTTTTTAAAAAAAATCATTGGTGCCAGGGCCCCCCTAACAAGATAAAAAAATTGGGGGCCCCAAATAATATTTTTTTTAAAAAAAAACATTGGTGGCAGCGGCTTTAGAGTATTAAAATAATATATTGGTGGCCAGGGAATTAGAAAAAACAGATAAACACACATTGGTGTTCATTAGAATTGAACTTGTGGCTTCAGGACTTCAACTTTGTCTGCTTTCATAAGTTCGGGTCTTTTCGCCGCTTCAGGACTTCAATTTTGGCTGTTGTCGTGACTTTGGGTTTTTTCGCTGTTCGGGACTTAAGGAGAGGCGATGCGGCATGCTTCTGCACTGTCAAGGGTGCCAGGCTATTTTGAAAAGTGCAGCACAGCCAGGCCCCCCTTCAGGCCCGGGCCCTGTACAGTAGTAGCTCCTGTGCCCCCCTGATGGCGGCCCTGGTGGAATAATGTATATACTGTTTAGTAGAAAAGTTTGAAACGATTGAACAGCCACTGTGCTGGTCTCATTTCTTTCATATTAGCAGTTTCCCCCCCAAAACATTTTAATATATATTAATTGTCTGAATAATTCCTAATCCTCATTTTCCTCTTTCCTACAGAAAGAAACTTCACATTCATTTTAATGGAAAAACACTTTGGGGAGGGGGGTTATCCACAAAAGCATCATTAAGTACACAGTTCTTAAAGGGATCCTGTCATCGGAAAACATGTTTTTTTTTCAAAACGCATCAATTAATAGTGCTACCCCAGCAGAATGCTGCACTGAAATCCATTTCTCAAAAGAGCAAACAGATTTTTTTATATTCAAATTTGAAATCTGGCATGGGGCTAGACATTTTGTCAATTTCCCAGCTGCCCCCAGTCATGTGACTTGTGCCTGCACTTTAGGAGAGAAATTCTTTCAGGCAGGCTGCTGTTTTTCCTTCTCAATATAACTGAATGTGTCTCAGTGGGGCATGGGTTTTTACTGTGCTGTTCTTAGATCTACCAGGCAGCTGTTATCTTGTGTTAGGGAGCTGTTATCTGGTTACCTTCCCATTGTTCTTTTGTTTGGCTGCTGCGGGGAAAAATGGAGGGGGTGATATCACTTTAACTTGCAGTACAGCAGTAAAGAGTGATTGGAGTTAATCAGAGCACAAGTCACATGACTTGGGGCAGCTGGGAAATTGACAAAATGTCTAGCCCCATGTCAGATTTCAAAATTGAATATAAAAAAATCTGTTTGCTCTTTTGAGAAATGGATTTCAGTGCAGAATTCTGCTGGAGCAGCACTATTAACTGATTCATTTTGAAAAAAAAAATGTTTTTCCCATGACAGAATCCCTTTAAAGTGTTGTACAAATGTCGTATGCAGGACTAATTCACAGAAGGTATCTTACATTAATCATAAATTTTAAAAAGTGCTGTATACATGTTTAATAAACTTACTGTATAGATTTAGGCCAAATTAACCAACCAAATCGACCTTTTTCTCCAACATTTCCTTATGGCATAAAAATGTTTCAAAAAATGTTGTGTACAACTAAAGGTGGACGTACAAGAGCAGATTAAAGATTCCGATATCGGTCCTTTAGCCATGCCCACTTTTTATAGACATTTTTTTTAAAATTGTTGGTAGAAGCGGAAAAGTTATAAATGTCTATACAACATTTTTATCCAACATTTTCTTTTACCGATATTTTTGTAAATTTCCCCCTTTTGTTTACGACACAATTTTCTTTACTTTGCAAACCTACCTACATAGATAGAACCTTTCCCTTCAAGGAAACGGTAAGCAGTTGTCTGCAGGGAAGGGCTTTTATATTGTCACAATTCTCCCTGAGCAGAAAGTGGTAATCAAACAACCTTTCATGCAATGACAGAATTAACAGAATTCATTTGCAGAATGAGTTAAGAAATCCCAGCAAGACGGAGGAAACAACTCAGTTGTCTACAGTAAGTATTTTTTTTATTACAAACGGGCATCTTTAGTAATGAAAAAAAGTATACCACTTACTACAAACACAGAAAGCACTAAAAGCAACATTTGATAAGTATCCCTTTCAATAGGTTATTGGCCATCTGACATATTAGTTGAATGTGTTTTCCAAACAGTAATACCATCTTTGCATTCATGCACCCCACAAGATCTTCCGGAGAAGAAAGCGGGCTGGTTTCTTTGGATTCTGATTGTTCTTTTCTTTTCAGGTTATGTTCTATAGTGCTCCAGTCACCTCATGTTATTCCTCCCAGATCTGGTTGAAACTACACAGAAGGCTTTTTGCATTACGATTGCGGATTGTTTCCTTTTACGTTGATAGGAGCCGAGAACGACTGGAGAACAGGACTCAATTACTGTAAGAATCTGGTCAGACTACACATTGTGGAGATATTTAAAGTGTTTAAACTTCTTTAAGTACAAAAACATTAGGCAGATTAAATGAACATTTACAAGTAGCTTTTCCTCCTCCTCCCCCCCCCTCACTCTTTTCTACACTTCATTAAAAGTTTGGCACAAAGGCAGTTACCTGCGTCCCTTGACACCAAGAACATGAGACAAAAAAACAAAAGCCTGTACAGCTCCTTGAGAAATACTTCCTATGCGGCTGCTGGGATTGTTTTCGATTATTACTTAAAAAACTTTAAGTAGAAAGCAATGAGACAGTACAGTATTCAGGCTGAACAGAGCTTGCCTTCTATGCACCACTTGAGTACTCACTTCCCCTTCTACCTGCCTCATTACTTTTTGTATGTGTACGGAAACTGCAGGTTCACTTCCTCCATTCACTCAATTTTAACCTTTCAGCATGAAGCACTGAAAGAACCTTCTATGCTTATGAAGACCTGCATGCATGGTCTGCTTTCATTGGAGTGGTTAGGGAAAAAACTGCTAATTGTGCTTTTAACTTTTTTCCTGCTTTACAGCTAGAACTGTGCAGAACAAGTACATTGCAACTTCTCTCTCCAACATGCCAGTGTTTTGGTTTTCCAGATTCTTCCATGATTCTCAAGACCATATAGGCCACAGCTGTGTCGTGGAAACACATCGGCAGGGCAAGATTACAGATATTACAAAAATGTGAAACACAAACAGTTTTAATTACTACTAAACGAGTAAATGTAACCAGTGTGTGATCATTTTAATGTAATGTTTATTTTTGAATGATATTAAGCAAAATGTTTATTTAATGATAATAATATGCTAAACTGCAATTCATTATTTTTATGGTTAGCAAATCAATGACAATTCAAGAACAAAAATGAAAATTTTGGTCCAATACTCCATTAGGGTCAGACTTGGCCGCCAGGGAACTGAGAAAAAACCTGGTGGGCCCTGGCCATCATGTTCCACATCAATCAAACACCTCTGCCTTCATCCTTCCTGCTGCCAGGGAGTCTGCGTGCCCCCAACCCTACTGCTGGCACACCCCCATGCTTGCTGAGAGCTGTGGGACCAGTAGGAGGAGGTACATGGTGAGGCAGGAATTTGCAATTCAGAACCATTGCCTCCCTCCCTACTTGCCGCAGTCTGTGGACCTCCCCCCTCCACACCTACTGCCAGCTGAGATCTGCCTTCCCCCCAGCTGGCTAACATCTACAGGCCAGGAGAAGATCCCAACTTGGGTTTGGAGGAAGAAGTTCTCAAAAGGGGGAGGGTGGTGGACCTTTATAATGATGGCTTCAGTGCACCCTGGACGCCCATATCTGACACTGTACTCCATACTAATATATGTTATTCATAGATGCCTTGGTTTCATTCTTTGTGGCCATGAGTACATCACAGTGTAGGACTAAACATACATTGGAAGGTCACGCTGCCAGCATAATCAGTAAAAGAGTTCCCGGATTTTATGTTTTCCTGAAATTTTTTCATGGTTCCATCTTTTATTTCCTGGATTTTACATTTTCCCAGAACACTTTTTTAATGCCATCCCCTGGTAAATGTAAAATCAGGGTTCTACTGTCATGATATAAACTGGGGTACACTAGACTATAATTTTAAGGCATTACATTTGTACAGCTGATTAAGATATCACATTTTGCAGTGGCCACATCCAGCCATAGACTGATGGAAATTATGGGTCTACTCTATACATATATCTACCATCCTACTGAGTTTCAGTACTCAATATCACAAAAACTCATTTTCAGCATACTATGTTTTATTCAACATAAGCGATTAAGTCAAGGCTCCGTGTAAAATATGTGTGTATGTATGTATATATATATATTGTATTTTTATATACCAGATTTCTAGCAGCGTATGGATATAAATTCTCTTTCCAGACATTTTGCTGTACAGCTAGACAATACTTCCTGAAAGTGCGATTTAATCTGATTAACTTCCAGCCACATGCAGTTTGGCTTTCTCACGTGTTCAACTTCCCAGAGAGCTTAACAGCAGATAGGAAAGGGGGAGTAAAAATAGGCACTAATTCGTTTTTTCTTCATTACCTTGATGGGACTGATTTTTTTTTTTCTTCGATCACCATCTGTCCCATGCTTAGAAATCTATTGTTCTGATGGAGAGGATTAACTCTGTGCTTAACACAGGAATAACTAAAATAAGAGTGTCTGGGGCAGTCACCTCTGGGACTGAATGGCCATACTGTATTTAGCAACAAAATATAGAAAGTAAAAGACAAGACTGTGAACATGGTTATTAAGCTGGGCACCCAGTCACCCCTTGCCAGAACATAGCCAGGTCTGTGTGGTCAAATGGGTGATTAAGTGCACCACTATCTTAGCCAGAGGTGCCTAGAGTAAAGATGAATTTTGCTTAGGGCCATGGTGGCACACCAGAAGATTAGTCACCTGTGATAAATCTCCTTTTCTATGGGCGACTAATCTCCTGTAAAAGCTTTCCCACCAGCAATAAAGTTAATCACCAGTGGAGCAATTCTTTTTTTTACTGAAGTCCCCCAAAGTTTTTTTTATATAAATTTGAATAATGATTTACCTATTGGAGGTGTTTGTGAGCAACACTCTGCTCTTGCTGCTGACCCCTGCTCACTGATATTGCTTTGGTTCATACAACCAGTATCTGTGCCTTTATTGTTGCTCCTGGGGCTAAATCATCAACCTTATCATTTATGTATTTGACTCTTTCCTGCACCTGCACCAGTACCACCAAGTATTATGATTAGTATAGCCAAGAAATTATAAATTAACTGGATTGCAACAGCCTGGGCCATTAGTCACATTATTCTAGAGCAAGATGTGCAGGAAGCTATATGTTGATAATGAATATTAACATGGTAATGGCAATGAATACCATGAATATTATTCTTATTTTATTGTTGTTATTTTCAAGGCATCTCTATGTATTCTTCTGGAACACCAGAAAATGAAGTGTTTCATTAAATATGTTTGCATTTACTGGATTTTAGGGTAAAACCACATACAATTTTTCCAAAAAAAAGCTGTGTAAAATAATAATAAATTCAACACCACATTTGCCGCCGTGATTTTACACTGCTTGAGAAGTTTGTAAGTAAGTTCCAGCAGAAGTTGTTCAAAGAAAAAGCATGTAAAAATATGTGAATTTTTATGCTGTTTTTTTACACTGCAAAGCCTGGCGACTTGTGGTGAATGATTACACCGTTTTTTTACACCACAATAAATCTGCCCCTTATTGTTTTACTTGAAGCCCAATCATTGTTTTTAGTGTTAAAAAAAACTCATTAGAAATGCAACAATTTTGTGGTAGGTTTCCTTTACAAAGATGTTGTACATGTTTCCTGCTTTTATTCTGTACCTCTATGTCCCATGTTGTGATGTCTGAAGCTTATGTGCAGTATTTTATTTAGT
Organism: Xenopus laevis; assembly: GCF_017654675.1. NCBI lineage: Eukaryota > Metazoa > Chordata > Amphibia > Anura > Pipidae > Xenopus > Xenopus laevis. The sequence continues at coordinate 54,385,272 of NC_054372.1, read as the reverse complement.
ATTGTATTTAGATCCAGTTAGAGTCCTGCATTGGGTCGTGTACATGCGGTGATCGGGTTTCGATCAAAAGGTCCTCAATTCCCTGGACATAAGGGCAGTCCACGGACAACCCAGCTCGGTGCCCAACAAAGGTGCGGGCTTGATCCCTCCCACTCTCCCTTGTGGTTCTGCCAGTTTTTCTTTTTATATGAAGCTTTAGCGCTGTAGTGATGTCACTTCTTGTCCAATGTGATGTCACTTCCGGTTTTGCATGTCCCCGAGGTTAGTCGATCTATTGCGGGTCGGGTCACTGGTAGCGGGTATGGGTCAGGTACAGGTATCAGAAAACAGACCCGCACAGCACTATAGCTCCAGTATTCAACCCATTTCTTGGCTGGTGGTGACAAGGGAGGTCACAATGTGCCAGGAAATGGCACCAAGGGTAGGAAAATTATGACCACTAAAGGTTTTTTCTGAGGCTTACCATCTTCTACTTTGGAAGCGCTTATGTTCCCATAAGAAAATGATGCTGGATTAGAAGTCATTACACCTCACTTATACAGTATATTTCCATTTGAATTCTTCATATTCAATATTTCTAAACCTGTAGCCTATAAGACAAAACTAAAAATATGTACTTTATTCAATTCAATGATTTTTGCTGCTAAAACTCAAATCACAGTAAAAAGATGAATTTGAAAGTTGATAAATCTGCTCCTTAGTGAATTGTCTATTTAAATGATTGGTTTATTATTTGATCCCACTGCATATGGTTATTATATTGCAATTAAATTATAAGTATAAATAAGTAATTAGAATTAGAGGACACTTGTCAGGGTTTATACTATACTCCTCTCCATACAGGACACTTTGCCAGTACAGGTATAGGATCCCTTATCCGAAAACCCGATATCCAGAAAGCTCCAAATTACGGAAAGGCTGTCTACCATAGACTCCATTTTATCCAAATAATCCAAATTTTTAAAAACTATTTCCTTTTTATCAGTAATAATAAAACAGTAGCTTGTACTTGATCCAGACTAAGATATCATTAAATGCTTATTGGAAGCAAAACCAGCCTATTGGGTTTATTTAATGTTTAAATGAATTTCTAGTAGACTTAAGGCATGAAGACCCAAATTACGGAAAGATCCATTATCCGGAAAACCCCAGGTCCCAAGCATTCTGGATAACAGGTCCCATACCTGTATATGACTTATTCTGTACTTCCATGAAAGGATTGCAGAGAGAAACTCTTGGGCATCTGTGATATATTTTTTATTATGATTTCCCAACCCCAGGCCACAGAACACACGCCTCAGCCGGTAGTGTAAATTCTTACTTTTTCGCCTGGCAAACCAATCCAGTCATAACTGTGATGTCTGTCCCCATGATAGAGGTCTTATGGAAATCTACTGTTCTCTTAGAGAATTCTTCTTCTTAGTTTTATGAGTAATGTGGAGAATGAGATAAACACTGTCTGTGTAATGTAAGGATTACAACTATAAGGGCCAGTAACACAAAATAATGGAAGGGTTTTTACTGTATATGCATTTAAATATAATATACTACAGGTATAGGACTCGTTATCCAGAAACCGACCTGTGTTTTTCCAGAAAAGGGATCTTTCCATACTTTGGATCTCCATACCTTAAGGCTACTAAAAAAAACAATTTCAGCATTAATTAAACCCAATAGGATTGTTTTGTATCCAAGAATAATTAATTATATCTTAGGATAATGTTGTATTATTTGATAAAAAAATTAGACTATGGGAGATGGCTAAAAAATTAGCAATACTTGCCATAAGGAAGCGCAAAAGAAATAAAATATAGTGCATTATTCAAATATACAATGTGTTCCAATGTGATAACATTCAGCCATGTATAGTTTAAAGTGGCAAACATGCCTCTTTAAAGGACAAGTAAAGTCTAAAATAGAATAAGGCTAGAAATGCTGTATTTTGTATACTAAACATAAACATGAACTTACTGCACCACAAGCCTAATCAAACAAATGTTTCATGCTTTCAAAGTTGGCCACAGGGGGTCACCATCTTGTAACTGTGTTAAACATCTTTGCAAGACTGTGCACAAGCTCAGTGTGGTCTGGGCTGCTTAGAGATTGTCATAAGTTATCAAAACAGCACAAGTCAAATAATATCTGCCAGAAACCGATACAGCAAGACTGATTAATAATCAGAATATGCAGACTTCACTGGGTCCTGTGTTGTCATGTAATCTAATTTGGATTTTATAGTTTTTGTATTGTTTAATACATACTCTCTCCAAATCTGCAGAACCAGTGGCTGCAACAGAATAATCCTCCAAATAAAATCCCAGTTTATCTGTTTAAATCTGGCTCTGTGATCTTTGTCCCTGCAGCTGGAGTTTGAAACAGTAAAGGGGATGTAAAGGCAAAAATAAAATACAATACGAATCTCTACACAGTCGCCGACTGCTCTACAGGGAAACAAACAAAGCTGCTTGAGTTCTGCATGGCTTGGAAGTAAGGCAGGGGCTCCCCTTGCTGCTCATAAATATGATTGTTTCCCTGCAGAGCACTTAGGGACCAAATGAAGGGAGAATTTCTCTGCAAACAGTCAGGTTTCTTATAAAAACGGTACACATTTTTTAATTAAAGTATATTGGAGATATGTTTCTTTTTCATTAAGAAAAGTAAAAATTGGATTTTTTTTGCCTTTACATGTCCTTTAAATAGTAAAATGACTCTCCAAATACCATTGAAATAGTGAGTCAGCCTACTCACCAGAATGAATAAAGTTCATGCTCATAAAAATCCAATACCAAGATATCCCCTTCAATTTCGCATGACGATAACCCCTGTCGCCATAAGAGAGGTTAAAAGCTGATATTTATTTAAAAAAAAACAATAAAAAAATGTACAGACTACTTACAAACATCCAGTGAAACAGCACACTGAGATTTATTAGAAGTTTGTAGTTCAATGTGTTTTGTGTAGTACTCGCCACACTTCCTCAGGAACCAACATATTCATAACTTAGAAAATTAGGTGAAAAATTATAGGGTCCCTGTAGCTTACTCCCTTAGCTGGTTCACAATGTCCTTTCTCCTTCAGATATAGCAGCAAAAATGCTTGAAAAGAAGCCCAGGAATAAACAGCAAAATAAATGATATTGTTTAGTATTTCTATACTTTATAATACACCTTTTTGTGATAACACTTTCAGAAAGAATGGAAGTTCTCTTCCACAAGCTATGAGGATAGGTTACCCTTTAAACCAACATTGGTAACTGACACCCTGAAGGAGTTTAAATTGAATACTTACAGACGTTTTAATTATCAGCAAGCATTCTGCTTTCCAATTGATGACACCACAGATTCTAAAAAAGATGCACTTAGGATAGTGTAAAAGCTTTTAATAACTATCTACCTTGATAAAAAAAAATACACTCCCATAAATATGGATGAGAAAGCCTATAGTCAGTGTCCTGCTCCAGGTAGCGCAAACAGGGGCAAAAAAAACCCAAAAAACCTCTCATACAAAACAAAACGTTGGTTGGAAATAATTCAAAATGCTGGATCCACAGATAGCACTTTTACACTTAAAAAATGTTTACTTTATCACATTATTTGTCGTCCACGTTTTTTAAAAGCGAGTTCCGTGAACTATATCATATTCTCCTAATAGGGAAACATGCAGCCAATGGTCATATAAATTATTTGGATAAAGTAATGTCGTCCACGTTTTTTAAAAGCGAGTTCCGGTGAACTATATCATATTCTCCTAATAGGGAAACATGCAGCCAATGGTCATATAAATTATTTGGATAAAGTATGTTTTTATTGGACTAGATCTAAAGGATCTACACTGCTTCCATTGCGCTCTTCTGCTATTAGATTCATACACCATTAACAGTCTGTGTTAAGAAATCCATTTGTGGAACTATTGTAAAGCCATTGGAGGATGTTTGAGTTATGCAACCAGTTGGGTCACTGAACTGGTGGTTCAAACACAATTTGCACAACCTAATAGCACTGGTTTACTTATTCACTTTCTAGGTTTACCGATGCCTCATCCATACAAAAACGGAAAGCAATGGCTCAACCAGGTTTGATTCTTTTTGTGACGTGGATAAAGATGGCCATTCAAAGCCAGATTCCACTAGGATCCTCTTGTTAAATCTGAAACTACATTGCCGGATTATCTGTAAACTGACCACACACACACAGACATACAGTACACATTCCATTCAGTGACCCAAGGGATACATTTATGTAAGTGAGGATCTCCATGTTTTCTCTGTGCATCGGTAATGCCTCGGGAGAAACTTTCATACCTGGCCAAAATTGTGCAGAAGCTAGAAACAAGTCTTATAAATCAGTAGCATATGGGAATTTAGAGCTTAAATACATGTCTGAACATACATTATCAATGTCATGCATGCCCATGTCTATCCTCAACCAAAATATGTATGTCAGTTCACTAGAGGTACTTGCGGAACATGTGAAAATTGCGCATGCCAACATATCCATACTGCTGCTATACCAGATAAACCTATATGTCTCCCCCCCGAACTGCTGCTAAACTATGAATTGAATTGAAAGCTAGTTCTGGGAGGTCTGAGGCTGACTGGCAAGCAAGGCCTTGAACACAACAAGGGACATCCTGACATGCTCCACCTGATTTTTTGGTCATGGAATAATTTTAGGAGGATATGCTTGCCTACCCCCTGCAGGTTGGATGACCGAGGTTGAGGCCATTGAAGATCACAAAGACATTTATTGAAGAGCACTAACTGTGACATTAGCCTTCCATTGCCTTTGACCTGGGTATCCACGGCCTACATAAGACAAAGGAAATAGGCAACAGGTAAAGAGCTGCAGCTTCAATTCTCCAGCTGTTATTGAGGTGTTGTTATCCCTTATATAACCCTTCTTTCCTTTTGTACTTGTTAGTGATTGTTGGAAATTGCTGTTATTTACAGGCTGTTATCCCTGAAATCATTCTTCTTCCCTTTGTACTTGTCAGTGTTTGTTAGAAGCTGGAATCTGATATGCCTGCCTTGTGCAGCCACTTCCTGATCGTCACGCTCTTCTTATTGAATGCTAAGCACCTATTGTTACTAAACAAAGAGCACTATTTTAGGATGCTTCCAGGGTGCATTCACAGGATATTACTCAAAAGCAAAGCAGACATCAGATGCTGCACCGAGTTATAAAAGTTGTTTGTGCCTATATATATATATATATATATATATATATATATATATATATATATATATATATATATATATATGTATATGCATTGAAAAACAAAGACATATTGATTTCACGATGAAATGGAGTGCTGGTCCTCTCATTCAGCTGTACTACAAATTTTAACCATTGCACCCAAAATCATTCCTGATCTGGTAAGAGTGTGTGCACAGTACATAAAGTATAAATATATATATATATATAGAAAAGTCCTTCGTGATCCGCACTCCACTGAAATCCAAAAATGCACCCAGGTGCTACTCATATAAACATAAGTATATAAATCCACGAAGCATGAGTGCACACTGGGATTTAATAAAAGTATAATTTTATTTGGTTACATTAAAACAGATCAATGTTTCGGTCCGTACCTAGGACCTTTATCAAGATGATAAAGGTCCTAGGTACGGACCGAAACGTTGATCTGTTTTAATGTAACCAAATAAAATTATACTTTTATTAAATCCCAGTGTGCACTCATGCTTCGTGGATTTATATATATATATATATATATATATATATATATATATATATATATATATATATTAGTTATTTACTGGGCTGCAGGAATGACAAATTCAGTGCACTCAAACCCATTTAGTTGTATTTTGAATATATAGATGGTCTGGTAACCTTTCCCTATGAAGGGTGCAGTGCTTGTATTTTTGGTTTACTACAATCTAGTAATATTTGTATGCTCGAAAACAATGTGTACGATATATATTAGGCTGAAAAGGGGTATCATATACAGCTAGGTGTGTACAATACAGGTATGGGATCTGTTATCCAGAAATCTGTTATCCAGAAAGTCCCAGATTACAAGACGGCCATCTCCCATAGACTCCATTTTAATCAATTCACATTTTAAAAAATTAGTTCCTATTTCGTTGTAATAATAAAACAGTAGCTTGTATTTGATCCAAACTAAAATATAAATAATCCTTATTGGAAGCAAAACAGTCCTGTTAGGGTTTAATCAATGTTTAAATGATTCAGCATCCAATCCCTACTGGTAAATTTGGAGAGGGTTAACCTTTAGTATGAAATAGATGAACTATACTGAGCATTTTCTCAGTTGGTTTTAATTTTATATTCTGAATCAATTTTTTTTATTTATTAGCATTCTTACTTTATTTCTTTCCAGCCTGCAACTGAAAATGCTGTCAGGTCGCAGGTGTCCTCACTAAAAACCTCACTAACTAAAACAGACTAACTGTATGTGTTCAATTTTATGGTTATTTTAAGTGTACATCGCTTATCTTTCTGTTCACGATCTCACTTACTTACCATTCATTCTGAACGCCAAACTGCTTCCTGGTTGCTAGGATAATTAAGCTTGATAGCAGTCTAAATTCAGAGCTTTTATATTGCAGAACAAAACATTGTAAAATATGTAAAAATATGCACATTGCCTTTACCACTTCATTCTAAACGTTTATTGTAAAATTCATTTTAGGCCCGGCTTTACTGAGTCTGGCATCATGCTGCTACACCTGGCAACATTCCGTGCTCCCTACATTTATTTAGGCCAGTGTAAGGGTTTGGGGAAAATATTGTTACTACATTTGTGTATAAAATCATTGTGGCCAGTAACAAACATGGGAAGTGTTTGTGATCAGTTTATGTTGTTCGCATGAATTTGGTGAGTGATATCTCTAACATATTTTGGAATAAGTAATAATAGAGTCATGTTTTAGTCCCATTGGTAATCCAGCCCATCCAGCAAAGGGACTTAAAGGAGAACTAAAGCCTAACTAAAGAAGTAGGAAGTAGAAGTAGAAATGTTGTACATTATGTTTCGGGTTTCTGTACCAGCCCAAGGCAACCACAGCCCTTTAGCAGTAAAGATCTGTGTCTCCAAAGATGCCCCAGTAGCTCCCCGTCTTCTTTTCTGCTGATTCACTGCATATGCTCTGTGTTGCTGTCACTTACTGAGCTTAGGGACCCACTCACAATATACAGTACACACAGAAAATAATTGTCACAAAACAAGGGCGATTAGTAATATATACAGATAATTACTACATGGCAGCACAGAAACCAGTGCAACTAGCATCAGAATATAATAAGCATCAACTTATATTACAGGCCAACCTCATTTTCTGCTTGATAATTTGCTACGACCCGTAAGCTTAGCTTCTCAACAGCTGCTCAGAGCCCACTGAGCATGTGAGTGTTGCAGACAATTTCCATGATGGTGACCCCCTGTAACAAGTCTGAAGTCCTGGATCATTGCTGCTATTGAGAAGCTCAAACTTTAGGCTGGTGCAATAAGTTCAGTACATAAAATATGGCATTTTTAGCCATATTAATTTTTAGGGGTTAGTTCTCCTTCAAACACAAAGCAACACACTTCAGTGCTTGGGACTACTGCTATAAGGAAGAATTTGGAGATCTTCCCAAATATTTATACAGGAAAAATGTATCCTAAGGAGGTTGTATTTATGTTCCCAGAGGAGCATTGCCTCATATAATGAAACACATTAGTGCATCATTTGAGGGTAGTTAAGCATTCTTTCATCCTTTCCCAGGCACATAAAATAATTGGAATATACGGCGCTTCCCTGTGAGGTCATAGCCCCACTGACTGGTCTGATTAACTGATTAATGTTACCTGGGGTGTTCATAAAAGACACTTGTGCTTAAGAAATGCAAATAGTACAGCTATTTTACTTGGGAAAATGTCCAACCTTTGCATTCTTCCAGATTTGTATCCTAAGAAGAATATAGCTCTCCTCTTGTACGTAGGACTGGGAAATTAGAATAGCTAGATACAGACAAATTGGATCACTCTCCACCTAAAATAGGAAAAAGAAAATGATTTATGCAGCAGTTTTGTTCAACTGAAGGCCACCATTTATTTATAGGGTCAGGTATTCTCCCGCACAACTATAGGGAAGAGGTGCTTCCATAAACATTTGCTTTGTATCATGTGCCATAAGCATGGGCGTCTGTGGAACATTTTCCAGAGCGGAGCAAGGAAGAAAACATATTACACAAATGACTTGTACCCATATTTTGGTTTCCACACAAACCTAACAACAGTTTTTCTATTAATATATAAAGTAGTAACTGTTGGACATGTATAGCATCGTCATTCTATTAGTGACACAAACTAGCCGTTTGTAGAATGTTATTCCCTCTAGAGTTCTAGTTACAGCTGGATACATTCAGTGAAGCCTCCATTTTACATACCCTCATTTGAAGTTTCTTTCTTTGTATACCATTTTTTATGGTACCAACCATATGCACTGAGAGATTGGTTGTAGTCAAAACCCACAGCCAACCTGTACCTATAAGATTCAATAATGAATGTAGTTACACAGCTATACACAGGTTCATTTATAGTCTCTATAACGTACACACAGGGTTTGTCAGACTTTCTGAAACACAGTTGCCCTTACACGCACACACATTAACACAAACAGTTAATTTACACAGACACACACATACACTGGCATTCACACAGCTTACCACAACAGATTCACACTCATCTGCCCTGGGAAAGAAGCTGCTTCATCAGAAGATTTTCTACTGTGATTCTCTCAATCCTCACACAGTTGAGGAGCAGGAATCTTCTCAACTTCTCTTATGAAGCTAAATCGGACTGCTGCTCTCAGCAATAAAATAGGCACTGGGATGGTCCATTATCTGAATGGGTGCTAACCACAAGATGTAAGTCTTTTATAATGGTAATTTTAAGAAATGTGTTCATATAAAAAAAGAACAAAACAAGAGAATATCCTTTATTATGAAGTACAAGTCCAGGGAGGGGCTAATGAATGGAGCAGCAGAGTGCATATAAGGTGGAGTGATGTTGCATGAAATTCCTTGCAGAAGATTGAAATAACTATCTTGAAGACAAAATTTCCCAGGTTAAGCAAAAGAGTGAGATGTCAGTAGATTGTGGATAAATAGAACATAATCGAGTGTATGGTCTAAAACATAGGATGTTTAAAGTGTGGGGGGAAGAGAAAGAAGAGTATTGCAATAATGCTAACCATTGTTTTTATCAATCCAATTTTTATCTACATATACCGATTTTTCACAACTGATGACATAACTGTGTCCCTCTATCTCAGGGGTGTCCAAACTTTTTGCAACGAGGGCCAGATTTGGTGAGGTGAAAATGTGTGGGGGCCGACCATTCAGCCTGACATTCTTTGAACAATTAACATAATTTAACTCATTTAAACAAGGAATTGCGTAGCCGTAATATTTGGGCACATTAGTGAAATGATCTGCCACTTGGTCTATACTGCTGCCTGTGTGCTGAAGGTGTTAGTAATAGACACGTAATGGCATGTAGTTTACTGTTCTGGCACGTCAGTACGTCTATTGACACCTTCAGCCCTAATGAAGTATGTGAAGCGACGCATCACTATGTGCCAGTATGTGTCTATAGCTAACTTCTTCAGCACACAGGCAGTAGTATAGACCAAGGGGCAAATCATTTCACTAATGTGCCCAAATATTACAGCTAGGCGATTCCTGATCGCACTGTGCTGGGGGGGCCTCATTATTATTAATTTCATGATGGAGGCTGAGGGCCGGTGTAAATTTGAAGACGGGCCGCATTTGGCCCCCGGCCTACACTTTGGACATGCCTGCTCTATCTGCTGCTAAATTATAAATGACAACATCAGGGGTTCCTTGGAGCTGAGGTTCAAGAACAGTTGGAGGGTTGATGTTTGGACATTCCAGAGGGAACTACTGCAGAATTCCTGCATTATTCAGAGGCCTTTTCTAACATTCTGGCAACAGGCAATTAAGAAATGGGTGCAAGGCTTCTTGTTCATCTTGTTATAACTGGTCACTGGCATCAGGTGAGGCACTGTACATGCTTATATCCACAGGAATACATGGAAATTGGGCATGAACCTCATTATCATAATTCAGTGTAAGAAATAAAGTAACAATGAAGATCATGCACTGAAACAAAATTGCAACCAATAGTGAACATCTACGCTTGAACATTTGTGTTACTAATTCTACTTTCAGTAGATTAACCAAATATGTCTAATAGAAGTAAATGAATCTCCTGATATTACATGTATATCCAGAACTGAATATGTCTGGCAGTGCAAACAAATTATATGACCTTTCCTACCAGCACCAATCTCTGTTTGAAAGGCAAACATATAGGGAGACAAAATGTAAAACTAAAAAGACCCAGTGTATATTTTGTTTTAATTTGACTAAATTTTAAATTGTAAAGCTGTTAGAGGAGGTTTCTGATCAGTAATAAAGGCACCTGGGCCTTTATATGATGACTGAACTTTATGGTGGCATCTAATACCTTTATACAGTAATTTACAATATTGGTACATGATCAGGTCCAGACAGGAAATAAAAATAGGCCCTGGCATTCCAAGTACACAGAGGCCCAAGCAGCCTCCCACTAGCCCAATAAATAGTGACTATCTATGGGAACATATAGCAGCCCCTCTGGCATTTGCCAGAACCCACAGATTGCCAGTCCGGGCCTGTACATGGTTCAGTTAAAATTCACAAAAGTGATTCTGCCAGGGACAGCATGCCTAACTTTGAACCCCAGACTGGCTGCTGTAAGATGCCAAAGACAGAGATTATTTACTGGACCACTTGTAACAAAGAAAACAAGATGCTCCTTTAAAAGGTGCCAACTTTTTCTTTGCATTGCTACAAGCCAGCATTGGTGTCTGGGATCCACTGGCACATTGTGCCATGCAATGTATTCCCAGTATTCATAACACTGTCTCTATTACAAATCCAGTAAGGCTGCTTTGTGGAAGGGATTCTAGAAATAAACTAAAGTATAACAGAAAGGTTTCCACAAGCAATGAAGCAAGATAAACAAACGCTTACCTGATTACATTTGCATTTACAACACTACTGCCTGGTCTTTATCTGATTCAGCTCTAAACCACTAAACCTTTAGGGCAGAGATACACGGGAAGATTATGGGAGATTTAGTCGCCCAGCGACTAATCGTCTCTTCTTTGGGCAACAAATCTCTCCGAAAAGCCTTCCCGTTGACTCAAAGCACTTCATTTTCCGAAGTTAGCCGAAGTTTCCTCCTGAGGCAACTTCGGGTGACTTTGGAAAACGAAGCACTCCAAGTGCAATCCCGCTGGCGATTTAGATTCTAGCTAGAGGGAAGGTTTCGGCAAGATTAGTCGCCCAAAGAAGAGGTGATTAGTTGACAGGCGACTAAATCTCCCTGAATCTTAGCATGTGCCCTTACCCTCAGGATAACGGGAAACAGGGCGGTTGTTTGTGTTGTGTGGCCCGAGTGAATTCCGATTCAGCGGGTGGGTGAAAAAATGCTCAGAATTGCTCCCCATTTCATAACAATTCACTTGCATCTGGTTGTGAAGTCAGGCCATTTATCATGTAAAACAAATGCATTAGCCATTGTCTATAAATGATAAAGTATCAGATAAGGAGTCAAAGAACTGGGTAACTACAGGCAGACTGTTTGGAAAAGCAGAGATAAGGGCATTTGAACACATGGAGAGTAGTTTGTTACCCACATGTTTACCAGCTCAGCAGACAGGCGGCAAAGGTAGAAAACAAGTGTGGTCCAAAAAGCTTTCTGTTGTTAAAGGAACAGTAAATTAAAGTGTTTTAAAGTAATAAAAATATAATGCAGTGTTACCCTGCACTCGTAAAACTGCTGTGTTTGCTTCAGAAACACTACTATAGTTCATATAAATAAGCTGCTGTGTAGCAATGGGGGCAGCCATTCAAAGGAGAAAAAGCTCAGGTTACACAGCGATAAGCTCTGTAGAACATAATTGTTTTATCTGTTATACACTATTTAACCTGTGCCATATAGCCTTTTTTTTTCAATTTCCGCCATTGCTACACAGCAGCTTGTTTATTAAACCAGTGAAGGGCAACACTACATGATATTTTCATTACTTTAAAACATTTTCATTTTTTGGTGTTACTGTTCCTTTAATGCCTTAAAGGTAGATGTTCTAGATTGGTATGTATGTCTATAAATAATGTATAATTGTGTACCAATTACTTTATGTTCTAGCTATATTAAAAAAAGTTAAAATTACTTTTCCCTTTAAGCCAAATTCAGAGAAGGTAATCGAGGCAACCAACAACTGAGTGGGTTTCTCCAGGGACATATAAAAGAAAAGACGGAGTATGTGGGTACAGAACTGAGGCAGAGTCTGGGATTAGGCCGGAGATAAGCGTGCAGAGGAGCATGCGATTTCCACATGGAGCTCAGAGCAGACCTGTGCCCAATCTGGGACACACAAGATAAATCACACACAAAGTGGTCACAGTTACCATGAATGGCTGCCCTGTAGCGACAATTCTGCCCTGAAACATCTGATTAAAGAAACAAAAGGGTGTACGGTATCTAAAGCTCTGTCCTTTGATAGGGTTTGTTGGCACAGTGACTCTTCCTTTTGTTTACATGGTGAAGAACTTTACAAATCAACTATTTACATTCCGCAAGCTTTGTATTCATTGTTTGAATGGCTGCCATTTTTCTCTCTTATGAAACATGCACATAGCATGCATAACTAAATGGGTTAGCTGCCAGACGTGAAATAGCATTGGCTCAATATATTCTCACTTCTTCTGAGCGCTTGTATGGAAGGATCTGCCTGAGAGCAAGATGTTCACGGTTCCTGACAGCCACACAGATTCTTTCCACAGCATGAATTGTTGGGGCGGAAGCAATCACTGCCATTTCATTATCTGGGTCCCTCTAAGGGTGGTGGCACACGGGGTGATTAGTCTCCCAGCGACAAATCTTTTCTACTGCGGCAGAATGGCGTACGCATTGCCTCACGAGAAAACTTTGGGCGACTTTGGAAATCCGAAGCGATTCATATGCAATCCCGCTGGCGATTCGTATTCATGCCGGCAGGAAGGCATTTTGGGGAGATTAGTCGCCCACAGTAGAGAATATTTGTCATTGGGCAACTAATCTCCCTGTCTGCACCATCCTTAAAGGGGTTGTTCACCTTTCAAACACTTTTTTCAGTTCCATTGTTTTCAGATTGTTCCACAGAAATAAAGATTTTTTCAGTTACTTTCTATTTTTAATTTTTTACCATTTTTTCAAAATCTCTGGTGTTTGAGACTGGCAGATCAGTAATTCAGGCGCAGGAGTATTAGCAACTATTGTATCAATTCTAACAGCTGCCTGTAATGAAACCCAGGGATTCTGCTCAACAGGGACAAAAATAAGAAATGCATCAACTAAATGTATCAACTTAGACAGTTTACAGGGTCTGCGACCCCCTCCCAGGGCTGCTTTAGAAGGTGAAGAATGAAACTTTAAACTTCAATATTACCAAAACGGTCACAGATAGAGAACTGAAAGCAATTGGAAAAAGTCTTATTTCTGTTGAACTATCTGAAACCAACTGAACTGAAAAAAAGTGTTGGAAGGTGAACAACCCCTTTAAGGTGGCCGTAGATGTTAAGATTTTTAAAAATATTATTTTTCATTATCGTATGACCAAGCTTATTTTAAAATGATTGTTTAATTATACAATTTGTCCATCAACTAAAAAGACTGTTTCAAGTGATGTCGCCTAGTAGAAGTCAGGAAAACTCTGGGCAGCTGCCTGCTTGGCCCTGCAAACAATTGGACAATGGATAGATTTCTATGTGAATGATGAAAATCTTCTAACCTGCCCTTATTTCATATATGGTCCAAACCTTCACTGTGTATTCCAAGTGCACTAAACTTCCCCCTTAAGACCCTAATGTCAGGACTAATGCCCCTTTGTGTGTACAGCTGATATGCAAGCATAAACAGGGTGACAACTAGGGTTGCCACTGGCTGGTATTTTACCGGCCTGGCTGGTAAAAATGTTACTTGGGCACAATGTTATTAATAGGGAAAACCCCCAAAATTATAGGATGGCCGGTATTTTTTTACAGAAAAGGTGGCAACCCTAGTGACAACAGGTTCATCAGATGTTGTCTGGCCGTAAATATGGATGAGCTCTGATCAACTTGTGGGGCCAATTGCCCAAACCACTGTATGAAGTGAAATGTAGGTGTGACTGGACACCAATAAAAAGCATTATAAGACCAGATTTGATATTCACACAATCAGGGAAAGATCTCAGGACAGTACTTATTGGGCCCTTACATTCACCGACGTCGTAGAGCTGAAAATAGCTATACGGATACACCATAATGTTGCAGAGGTGGACCCCCAAATTCATTGTGGAGTTCAGTTAGAGGCCCATGGGCCACATCAGTCCCTGTAAAGTATTTATTGGGCAGTTTAGCCTACACAAGGATTCCACAGACTTGTATGACATCCCTATTACACTTTAATCAGCACATACACATCTTTTTGTTGTAGTAAAGAAAGAAACTGCATCTAATGTAAAAGGACGCTGTATTGCTAAGCAGCCTATATATATATCCTAACATGTGGTTTTAAATCAAAGTTATTAAAACTGAAATTAAGGCATATAATATGTGCATTTAGATGCCAAAGATGTGGTGTTTGTCTAACACACTAGGGGTAGGCAGAAGAGGCACATGTCTAGGTTGCAAAGCTTGGGGGCGCCAGGCACATAGCTCATATGCAGCCTACCCCTAGTCCTGGCAAGAGTTACCTGACTGAAAAGTGGGTCCTCGGTTGCGCACGGTTACGCAAGCGCGTCCTCGGTTACTGGCCCGGACTGGCAATCTGTGGGTTCTGGCAAATGCCAGAGGGGCTGCTATAAGGTGCCATAGAAAGTGAATATTTAGTGGGCTGGTGTGGGCTGTTTGGGCCTCTGTGTACTTGGAATGACAGGGCCTATATTGACTCCCAGTCCAGGCCTGGCCGTGCACATCCTACTGACATCAGCTCCAGAAATGTAGCCATGTTATCAAACAGCAACAACCGTGGCTGACATAGACACACCTGGGCAGGGATAAAGGTCGCCACCTAGTGGGTGTCCCAGTATAGTTCGCGGAGTTGGGGTTTACCTACTAAATTTGCACAGTTTAAAACGGAGTATACCACCTGGAAGGGGGGGGGATATTACCCTGAAAATATAGGTTTGCAGTAAGCCTGTTATTGATCTTATTCTCCCCATGCAATGAGCCTCTCTCAATAGCACAAGCCCTAGTAACATAGGGGAGTCATTACTACTCTGTGAGCAATTGCGCGGACTGAACAGGGATGCGAAGCCTGTGGCCCTCTGTCTGTCTCTTGCGCTCTAATTCCCAATAGGGATATAATGCGACTTGTAAGCCTTCAGGTCAGCTCATGTTCAGCGAATACAGAAGGGATAATAAGAACAATAAAGATTGATCAGGCCGGGATACTGCACCCCACTCTCCATTAGTATCCCCGGGGAATGTGGATGCGCAAAACGGAGCGCTCCAGTGCGATTATTAATCCCCCCCCCCCATCATAATCCTGCTAGTGGTTTCCTCCGCTTTAGGATTTCACATTGAAACGGAGCCGGATATGCAGCTTCCGCTTTCCCAGATAAAATCAGACAGCTGGGCTTGGCCTCGCCATCTGTCCGCCAATATGCTCCTGGGGGCAGCGATCACACGCGCAGCACCTATTGATCAGCGCTACAAGGTGGGACTGCTGGCAAGGATTATTCCATTGGGGCAGGGGAGCTGCTGCCGTAGGTGCACTTGGGGGGTTAGAGGGCAGAGCCATTTGCAACACCCCTTCTGCTCGCCTGGAAAGTGAGTGCCCCAGTGCGAGTAGGATCCTTCCTGTAAATTAAAGGGATCTCAGCCTTATCGGGGAACGTGGGAAAGCAGCACTCAGGCTTCCTCTATAGCAGGGGTCCCCAACCTTTCTTGCCCGTAAGCAACATTCAGATGTAAAAAGAGTGGGGGAGCAACACAAGCATGAAAAAGTCCCTTGTGGTGCCAAATAAGGGCTGTGATTGGCCATTTGGTATCCCCTATGTGGACTGGCAGCCTACAGGAGACTATACTTGCCAGTATACTTAGTTTTTATGCAATGAAAACTTGCTTCCAAGCCCGGAATTCAAAGACAAGCACCTGCTTTGAGGCCACTGAGAGCAACATCCAAGGGGGTGGAGAGCAACATGTTGCTCACGAGCTACTGGTTGGGGATCACTGCTCTATAGGCACCCAGTAATCTCATCTCTGCCGCTAGTTATCGACTACAACGCCCAGGATCCCCTGGCAGCCGGAGCAGAGTGTTGTAGCTAGGGATGCAACGAATCCACTATTTTGGATTCGGCGAACCCCCGAATCCTTAGTGAAAGATTTAGTGGAATCTGAATCCTAATTTGCATATGCAAATTAGGGGTGGGAAGGGGAAACATTGTTTACTTCCTTGTTTTGTGACAAAATGTCACACAATTTCCCTCCCCACCCCTAATTTGCCAATGCAAATTTGGATTCGGATTCAGTTCGGCCAGCCAGAAGGATTCGGCCGAATCTTGAACCGTATCGTGGATATGGTGCATCCCTAGTTGTAGCACTACAACAGCTGAGGGGGGTCACCATAAATCCCCTGTTTTGGGGCCTTGTACAGATAACACCCACATCACATGCCTCTGTTCTCCAGGGAAATACAAGGAACCCGTTCCACTGCTTTCCGCAAAGGAATAACAAGAGAAGCACTGCGGGCTACAGCTAGAAATGCAAATAGCACTCTGACTGCGCTACAAATTCCTTTAGTGCAGGGAGGGGGGTCTCCAATTAGCAGCCAGGACCCCCTTCTGTGCAAACACTGTTGGTGGCAATTGGGTTAGTTTGCATTGGGTACTTTGATTTTAGGAAATGATAATGGCAGACAACTCTCCCACACAGCCCCAGGCTATGAAGGGGGATGGGAAGCTTGTCTGTCTGTCTCTAGGAAGTTGGGGGGGGGGACTTAACCACTCCAACAACAATGCAAAGCATACAGCAGCTTCTCTGCAAGTATCTGTATGTAATGTATGTGTGTGTGTGTGTATATATATATATATATATATATATATACACACACACACACAAACAGTCTATATTACTGCCACTCACAGGATTTTCATAGAGAGTCAAACAGTTGGGGGCAGATTTACTAAGGGTCGAATATCGAGGGTTAATTAACCCTCGATATTCGACTAGGAACTAAAATCGTTCGACTTCGAATATCGAAGTCGAACAATTTAGCGCTAATCCTACGATCGAACGATCGAAGGATTATTCGTTCGATCGAACGATTAAATCCTTCGAATCGAAGGATTTTAATCCGACGATCGAAGGAATATCCTTCGATCAAAAAAACGCTGGCAAGCCTATGGGGACCTTACCCATAGGCTAACATTGACTTCGGTAGCTTTTAGCTGCCGAAGTAGGGGGTCGAAGTTTTTCTTAAAGAGACAGTACTTCGATTATCGAATGGTCGAATAGTCGAACGATTTTTAGTTCGAATCGTTCGATTCGAAGTCGAAGTAGTAGTCGATGGTCGAAGTAGCCCATTCGATGGTCGAAGTAGCCAAAAAAACACTTCGAAATTCGAAGTTTTTTTAATTCGAATCCTTCACTCGAGCTTTGTAAATGTGCCCCTTGATGTTGTGAAAAAAGTGATTAGGTTTATTAAATCGACGTTTCGGTAGGGAAACGAAACGTCAAATTAATAAACCTGATCACTTGGAAACGAAACGTCGAATTAATAAACCTGATCACTTTTTCACAACACCAACTGTAGTGTTTGACTCTTTATGAAAATCCTGTGAGTGTGTATATATATATATATATATACACACACACTGAACACCAAAAAAAAAAAAAAAAAAAAAATATATATATATATATATATAAGAGAGATGTAAACACACACACACATATAATAATGCAACCCTCTTGTAAGATATAAGGATATGACAAGTTACCAAGGAGTTCCATGACCAAATCCAGTTATTGGAAGAGAGAGTGCTACTAACTAAATGTCTCCATGATACGAAACGCGTCAGGATTCAATGTTTTTAAACTGTTGGAATAAAAGTTGCTGTTACTTCACAAATGGAGTCCGAGTGCTTGCCGATTTCCTCAACAATTTGTACAGACACCTCCTGCTACGGGTTCGGGGCGATGCACCCGGACCACTCGATACGTCGGGTGAGTGCTTTTCCCAATTCAAGCTTTCAACATAAAGTCGGTCTATGCTAAAGTGGGGGGCCTGGGGTCTTTAAACCCAGGTCACAGTTCCTACAGGGTGAGCGCTATTTAAGTATGATGCCAAAGGATATCATTAATTAAATAAAATTGTCTTGATTAGCACCCTGTATAAAAGGAAAAGATTAAGAGACTGAGCAGCTTTTTTCTATATCATTCATTGTAGTGTTACTAAGTTGCCTTATATAAATTGCACTGTTCCATAGTTCCATTTATAAATACAATGTATTTAGACTTAGCCCCCTTCACTGTCATACATACATACATACATGCATATATACATACACATACATATACATACATGCAGTCGTGCCAGTGGGAAGGGGGTGGTATAGTGGAAATAGCAGGATGTTCTACTATGAAATCCCAGGAAGGAATGTGTATTTGCAGGAAAGCCCAAGCTCTCACCCTGGGGGGACAGGTCCCAGTTCTTCCTTCCCTAAGGAAACAAATGTGAAGCTGGCAAACACGGCAGACAAGTGCAGACACATCAGCACACAGCAGCGCTTGCAACACTCCACACGCGAGCTATGCGTGCTCCTCTCCCCTCATACCCAGTGCACTCACTACAACTAAACATTTTCCATGAACACCAATTCAAGATAAATGAGCCAATGGAAGCAAGTATGGAGATTATTATAGACTAGTCTTTTGGCAGCCTTCACTTGTCACAGAGGCGCAAAATGTGTGGCTGCAGCAAAACCCGTGTTTTAGTGGTTTTTATTGAATACAAGTTTGATACTATATATATATATATATATATATATATATATATATATATATATATATATATATATATATATATATATAAGAACACATTGCACACTAAAGCCTATTGCTTTGGGGAATGTGCTCTGCCCCCCCCCCCCCAGCATCTTAAGGGCTCTTGTAGGAAGTAAAAGCGTGCAGCTATGTTAGCTTACAATACAGCAGTGATCCCCAACCAGTAGCTCATGAGCAACATGTTGCTCTCCAACCCCTTGGATGTTGCCCTCAAAGCAGGTGCTTATTTTTGAATTCCAGGCAAGTTTTGGTTGTATAACCAGATGTACTGCCAGAGTCTCACGTAGGCTGCCAGTCCACATAGGGGCCACCAATAGCCAATCACAGCACTTATTTGTCACTACCCAGGAACATTTTTCATGCTTGTGTTGCTCCTCAACTCTTTTTACATCTGAATGTTGCTCATGGGTGAAAAAGGTTGGGGACCCCTGTAATAGAAGGAAGCCCAGGTTCATTTGTGCAGTGGTAGCTGGTTACCATTACTGCTTCCCCTTCACATCAGGCCTCAGCCTTCCTGCAGACCTTGGGCCCATGGATTTGTTACATTTCCTATAGTCGCACTGACAAGGCCATTGCAAAGCTGTTGAAAAGCAACTCCAGTTCGCCAGCTAAACGCCTGCTCTACCAATCTCTCGTCTTGTCGCCCCGTTTTGACAGCGAACTGACGCACGTGAACTCTCCGCTAAAAATCCACCTTGCAGTGATTTCAGTCAGAGCTACAGCAGCCGCCGCCACTGCCCCGCCCCTCCCACGTGTAATCCAATCAGTGCCCCCGCGGCAGCTCAAGGTTCTGTGTTTGTTTCCCTTACACTATTCCGGAGAGCCAATCAGAGGGCCGCTCTGGAACAAACCCAGCGTTCCAGGAATCCATTCATTCAGAGGCAGGAGAGCGCAAGGCGTGGAAGGTTGTTCCCTGTGGAGCTGTGAGTGATCGCTGCGAGGGTGACACCCTCATTCATCACCATTTATTCTCTGCCCATCGCTGCTCATGTGGATTTCCGATCTGTACTGAGGATTAAGCGGCGCTCGCACACCAGCCTGAGGAATATTTGCATGGCGCGGCTTTCTATTTAAAGGACTTTTGTTTTTTTTTTTGCCATAAGAAAAAACAATCGTTGGAGTTTACGTGTTGCTGGAATAAAGGAGTTATAATAAGAGAAAGGTGTTTCTGCCCTTGTGCCGCCTCCCATCGCGTGTAGCAACAACACGGAGACTACGGTGCCTGTCTGCTGCTGCTAAATCGCTCCCTCACAGACGCGCGACTGCTGCACTTCCTTCAGACCGCGGCTTTGTGGATTTATTTGCTCCCCAGGGCTACCCTGGCCCTAATTACTGTGGCCCCTGGAGAGAAGGCTGCTGCTACAGTCACATACACAAGTGCCAGCTCTGGGGATTTACTGGAGACATGTCCCATGCTTAAGCCTCCAACTGCCGCTCGGATCTTGGACTTGGACGGGTTATTGGTTGGTGCATGCTTGCTCACAGGTAAGTGTCCGGCTCACACTCTGCTCGGCCACCGTATTCTACTGCAACTCCCAATATGCCAGCAGCAGGTTGTTTTACGGTCAGATCGGAGAGAGCATTTGCCCCGTGTCCCCAGTACCTTAGGGGCCCTTCAGGTTAACAATATCTGATGCTGCTGCAGTCCTTCTATGGTTTCACAACTCCTACTGAACTACAGCTCTCAGATGGCAGCTACTCGCAGTTGCAGTTATTAAACAGCTGGAGGGGTGCAGTTTTGCTATCCAGCACATTGGGCCTCCAGCTTTGGTACATTGAGACAGCGCAGCAGCCTATGGCTAGAGGTAGGGTGGGTGTTGGAGTGGGGGGGCTGCTTCACATCATGTTGGGGTGTCCCTGTAATTGAGGTTTCGGTGTGGGAAGCCGGACCCCCAGGCCCCAGTGGAAGGTGTAGTTAGTTGGACTCGTGCAGGGGAATGACTATTACTGACACAGTGTCGGGCAGTGCGCAAACAAGGACGCGCGTGCGCAAACGAGTGCGGACGAGCCTGTGTCGGCACCCGCTTAACCCCTTGCAGTGGCGGACTAGGGGTGGGCTGCTTCTGAGGTACGTGTCCGGCGCCCCCCGTCTTCTGCCGACCCATACTTCCCGCCCTGATTCCTGTCCATTGTGCAGTGGTTAGGAGCGAGTGAGTGTAGGGCTGGCACACTTGGCACGGAGTAATAAAAGAAAACCCAAGCCGTCCCTTGTAATGGGGCTCCGAGCAGGGAGCAGATGGGAAAAGGCGCTGCGGCTGGAATGTGCGCAAAATCCGCCCCCCTGTGGTGATCAGCGCCAGAGCGCATCTCCCCCTCCTCCTTCTCACTGTCACGGTTTGTTTTTCATTCATAACTTTTTCCTTCCTTTGCTGATCATTCGGATTGTCTGTGTAGACCGCCCCGATCTGTATCTCCTTCTCCCCCAGCCTCTACGTAGCTTTGCCCATTCCGCATGTTTATCTTGGAGCAGGGCTCTCCATCCATCTGGCGCATATTGGTTATTTTCAGCGCAGCAGTTCGTGCGATTTTCCTTTTCTTCAATGGCTTGTGTACATTGTGCACCTGGAGGTGTGACACCCCTAAACTGTGGGATTTGTTGTTAGTGTGGCAGTTACTGTGCACAGGGCCAGCATCTGTAGTTTGGGTGCAGCTGCCATCACCCCAATTCTCTGCATCTGCCTGTCCTCTGGCCTTGGGAATGTACATTCAACCTAAAGATCCGACTCTGTGCCTGCACTGCAATACTGGTGCTTAGGGAATCACTGGAACAGATAAGTAGGAGGTTAGAGCTACAGACTTTAACTTCCCCTTTTGTCTCTTATTTATCTCTTTTCTCCCTTTGTTTTGCTTGCTGAGAGCTGCTGCTGAGGGGAAGATTAAATGACAGGAGTCTGCCACATTATTTTATCTCTATGGCACAACTAAAACAGTTACATTTGCTTTAAACAAGAATACCTTCCCGACCTTTGCAATCAAACACTGAATTTCCAGGCGATATACTTCAGCCCTTCCAGTGATTGGTGACTTTCTTATAAAGTTGTTACTTGAGTAAAATGCTCCTCTGTTGGAGATCTATATCTACCCTCCCCCCATAAATTCCCATTACCAATAAATCATTATATGTGGCTTTGTTAGCAAGTACAGTAGCAAAACAAGAAGAGCTCTGTGCCGTGACTGTAATGTTACAGTATCTGGAGGCTTTGTGTTTTTCCTGAACCAGTTGCAT
Organism: Xenopus laevis; assembly: GCF_017654675.1. Lineage (NCBI taxonomy): Eukaryota > Metazoa > Chordata > Amphibia > Anura > Pipidae > Xenopus > Xenopus laevis. The sequence continues at coordinate 54,362,919 of NC_054372.1, read as the reverse complement.
CGTGCACAACAGACATGGGTCCCGTCACACACAATGACTTTCATACGCGGCCAGAGTTTGACATTATCTAATTGTAGTCAGGGGTACATTAAATATGGGGGGTAGGGGTGCAGTAATTCGCCATGCTGTCATCTGATATTTCTTGAGATTACAGTAGAACCTCAATTTTACATCACCTGATTTCAAGTTTTCCCTAATTTTACATTGTTGTTGTTTTGTGGTTCCACCGATATATTATGCATAATACATTTCCCTGCTTTTACATTGTTCTTGATTTTACACCATTTTTTCTGATCCCCTGAAAAACGTAAAATGGGGGTTCTACTGTATTTGTATTTGTACCTTTATGTTATCCCCCAGAATGCTGTTCACAAATATTTATCTTTTTGTTGTGATTCGATTGGCAGGTTTTCAGATGCATGCCAAGTTCACGTTGAATGCCAGAAATCAAGATCACTACAGATGGAGCTACAAAGTCAACATGGCATTGGTGGTTCATTAGTCGTGATACAGCAGCCATCTTTAGACAGCCGGCAACGGTTCGATTATGAACGGGAGGTTCAGCCGACGGCTATCTTGTCCTTGGATCAGATCAAAGCTCTCCGGAGCAGGAATGAGTACACGGAAGGCCCATCCATGGTAAAAAAGACTGGACCAAAAACTGTACCGAGGCACATTAAGCAAGAACGGACTCATGAAATCATACCAATTAATGTGAATAACAACAATGAGCACAGGCCCACTCACTGGGCTCACACAGGACATCTACCCAATGGAAGGGCCCCTGGGCTCAGCAGGTCTACTAGCACTGGTAGTGCAGCCAGTTCTGCTAGTACAAATAGTGCTTCTTCTGAGCAAGAACTCCTGGGGCAATGCCCACCACCCAGATCAGCCTCTGGTCACAGGACTGAAAGGATAGTCCGAATGCAACCCAAGGCCAGTGCTTTGCCTGTGGAGGACCTAAAGAGCTCAATAAAAATGGATTATTCGCAACACCGGTTTATCTGTGAACAGTGTGGGAAGTGTAAATGTGGAGACTGCACTGCTCCAAGGACCCTGCCCTCGTGCCTGGCTTGTAACAGGCAATGTCTGTGCTCTGCGGAGAGCATGGTGGAATACAGCACTTGCATGTGTCTGGTCAAAGCAGCTTTCTACCACTGTTCCAATGACGATGAGGGTGACTCTTATGCGGATAATCCTTGCTCTTGTACCCAATCACACTGCTGGTCAAGGTACCTTTGCATGGGAGTAATGTCCATCTTCTTACCCTGCTTGCTCTGTTACCCTCCTGCCAAGGGATGTCTAAAACTGTGCCGAGAATGTTACGACAGAGTTAATCGCCCAGGCTGCCGATGCAAGAACTCAAATACAGTATATTGCAAACTGGACGACGTTCCCCGGGGCCAGGGCAAGCCCTCCTGACTTTAGCGGAGAACGTGTAGCTTCTCCTTCCACATTGTGGAAAAGTGTGTGAGTGATTGTGTGTGTGTGTGTTTGTGTGCGTGACTTCCTTTTCTCCTTTATAACGTTCTAATATTGACCTCTGCTTTTATCACACAGTAATACATGTTACTGTAACCGATACTTTCATGCACAGGCATTAACACAAGTCTTGTGGTGAGGAAAAGGGGGGTTTAATAGGTGCCCTTTTATTCTCTTTTCTCAAATTTGGTTCTTTGTTGCTTCATTTATTAATACTGTTAATGGTAAATCGGATTTTCAACAAAACCTATCTTTTTTTTAGTTTTGTGACTTGGGGTGGGGGAATTTTAATTTTTTTTTTTTTCTTCAGTTTCTTTTTTATTCACAGCAGGAGAAGTCTAGTAACCGCTCCCCTGTCTCCTTTCTTCTGTATAACCAAATGCATATGTAACCCCTTTATTCAGAAAGGAACAGTCTATATAATAGAAGCTCCTGCAGAGCCTTACAAATCGCAGTGTTATCACTAGCTCTATGGGGAGAGTTGTTCCTAACCCTTTGCCTCCAGCAGAGGGGTTAATCCATATCAGCCTTAGCCCCCTATTCCTCATCTCACTTCTGTTGCCTGTGTGTATAGAGTGTCCGTGACATTGGTCTATAAATGTGTCTGTTGAAGGATTTTTTTTTTTTGCAGTTTGGGGTTTTAAACTTCTCCCATGCACACTACCAAGCTTGCCTTATTTGCAGTTCTGGGTAACTTGCAGTCCTGCAGATGTTGTAGAACTACAATTACACCCTTCACCCCCTTCCCAACTGGGCTGGTGGTGGAGGTTGCTGGAAATTGTAATTTAACACCGTCTGGAGGGCTTCAGATTGTCCAATGCTGCCTTTATAGTGTTTCTGTTACTATAGTTTATCTTTATATGCCAGACAATTCAGTAGCCTTAAAGAAATAAGCTCTTTCACCCTTGGAACCAATAGTTTCCTGCTGGTGACCTGTTCTTTTTTTCTTGTTTTCCTTCCTGTGTTTTTCTTATAATTTTTTTTTTTTTTTTAAATGTCTGGGTCACACCCAGACATTTTTGTATATATTCTGTACAAATCACAAAGTTGAATATTGACTATTTTTAAGACAAAAGTCTGCTAAAACTTTTTTTATTG